>NW_010535327.1:28345-37635 GCF_000687285.1 Phaethon lepturus
AAGGTCATGTCTTAAAGGTATAAATTGCCATAAATGGGAAGTATTGTATCTATGGGATTATGTTATACTATCTGCCCAACTAAGTCTTGCCTTGCTTTTAAGAGTGCCAAAACAGATGTAAAACTAAGTCGATGATAATGCTATTTCTGAGAGCTCTGTTATGTCTGCTTTTCTATTCTATTTCTGTTCCATACCCTAACAACAACCATTTCTGAAGGAGTGAATACTAAACAAAATTTTGACATATGGATAAAAGTAAGGAAGGAAAAAAAAATCCATGTGAGATTAAAGTTGTATTTTTGTAGGAACTAGAAATCTATTGTCCATTTATTTGAAGATTATTTCACAGATCATCTAATGAATACAAAGTAAATTCATTTTTCTGTGATGAGTGATATATATTCATTTTTGAAATGCAACCTGAGCTATTTTCCCTTTTCATTTCAAGGACATTTTAGACATCTGTAAGACTCAACCTTTTATTATAATTTCATGCTGGGAAAGTACAAAGGATTGTCTGAGTCAATAAAAGACTATTCAGGGGAATAGACAAAACTTTAATAAGTCAGTGATGATATATCCTATTTTAAAAGACAGAGATGATTTGGCCTGAGTGTACTAGCACTTTAGCATGCTGTGTGATTAAATCTTTAGTTAGTATGCTCCATGGGAGCTAGTGATCTCCTCCCCATGCAACAATCTTCTTCTTATATAAACTTTTAGTAAGGTATACTTGAGAGAACTGCAGATTTAGCAGGACTCTGTAACGACTTCTGGAAAAAAATCACCATCTGGCTGTCCAACTTACCTCCCAAATGGAAGGTGGTATCTAAAATGGATGAGCATTACCCTGTAAGTTAACCATGATATAAGTGTAGTAGTGGCAGAACCCACAGAAGCTTACTAGCCTGATTTCCATCTCAAAACTACATAGCAATATATTAAATCCCACAGATTATACACTAATCATGCAAAGTACCTTTCCTTGCAGAAAAAATATTCCATAGTTGTCGCTATGTGTGATTTTACATCTTCATCTGATTCAGCTAGGTGGTGCTACCCTCAAGAGGCAAGATACTTTTCTAGAAGAATCACTGGTCTCATCAGGAGAGCCTGTTCTTGTGTTCAGATCTTAAATAGTCATGTGTATTTTCTGAATAATCAAGAACCTATTAATAATAAATAGGAGTCTATTAATGTACATAAGTAATGAAAAGCTCAGTCACATACAACAGTACAAGATGAGAGAACACAATAAATACACACCATCATCATCTATGTGCCAAGTTTGTCATCTATAGTAATGCAGAAAAGATAGTAAATTTATTACCATTCTGTATTTTGGCTGCTTTTGGCATCTACATAGAGCTGCAATAGCTGGCATCAGTCTGAAAAACAGTTAAAAAGTTAATTCTGTATGTCTCCATATACGCAGAGGAAGTGCTTATTGTCTGTGTTATTTCCAAAATAGTACCAATAAAATACCTATCTCTCAATTGCATAAACTTCACTTTGCTCCTAAAAGCCAGAGACAGTTGAGTTTATTTTCTCAGAGCTTTCAAAGGATGCAGTTAGGGAGACTGTGGGTTTTTATTTTATTTTATTTCCTTTGGAAGCAAGGAATTAGTTCTATCTTTTTTCAGATTCTCTCCCCCATCCTCCTGCGGTGGAGCAAACAGCTGTGTGGTTCATTTAGCTACCTGTCAGGTTAAACCATGACAGTGTATTATTTTATGTAATGCAATCTTAGACTTGCATAGCGTTCAGGAAGTAATCAAAAGAGATGAATGGGCATGCAGTGGATATGAAAATAAGATGGCAAAGCCAACAGAGCTCTGCAGAATAATGCAAGTCACTAAGCAATGCCTAGAAATGCAACGAGCAGCACAAAGTATTTCATCAATGACTAATGAAGGTCAATCATCCAAGTCACCTTGTAATGCTTTCTCTTTGTGGTTTTAAAGTTTAAGCAGCAAATCAAATGCCTTAGAGGGATACTGCTGTCACACTGAGAAAAACTAATTGACTGTAAATACTGACTAAGTGTATACCCAACTTTTCCACTTCAAATTTAATTGCATTTTCTTTATGCTCTGTACATTATTGTGATGATTCTTATGTCAAAGACTTGAGCACATTTAGTGTAGCCAGTTTCTGTAGATCCAAAATTCTGCTTTAGTTACTTTTTTCTGCCTGTCTTTCACACATTTCACCTTCAGTTGAATGAATTACTGGTCATCTCAAGGATTACCCAGGATTTTCACCTGGTCTACATGTATTTTTATATGTGATAGTAACTAACTAGTTACATATATATATATCAGCTTTATTAGGTCATCTCCTTTCTGAAAAGGTGTTTCAATGTCAGTCAATTTTGAGGAATACTTTATATTATTAACTATGCAAAAACTCCTTTTTTAATTGTCTTGTTAAACTATGGTAAGTTATTTAATGGGTTTTCAGTTTAGCGATGGAATATTTTCATAGGAGTTCAATTGTAGACATAATTAAATATAATCTTTTCTTGAATTCTACCTTCCATTCAATAGTACAGCCTTGGGCAATAGGTTTCAACTGAAAAGAAATATGATCTGAATGCTGTATGAAAAAGAATTATTAACCACCTACTAAATTATAAATCAGATTTCCTTAATATCTCCATACTAAATATCTATAGTTTTGTCATTTTGCCACAGGTTGTACTATACTTAATTATCTCTGCAAAGAAGACAGATGGCCTGTGTTTTGCAAAGTCTCAGCTTTTTTTCCCCTTGATTGACCATGCAAGCCAATATTCACAAATTACAAAACTTATACTCTCATTTTCCTTAATTAGCCTGAAACAAAAATAAATCATAGCTTTGGATCTTTTTTTTTCCCCTCATACAGCATCAAATCACTTCAAAAATTTTAGAAATCTCAAGCAGACTTCCATTTTTATAAAAAAATCCCTGCAAAGTCTATCAGTCTGTGTGTTATGTCTATAGTGTAAAGTATTATATTAGATAATAGTTTTGTTCCTAATATACTTGATGTACTGCACTTTTACTACATTAACTAGAGATGTTTACTGTACTTAGCGAGGCAATCAGTGCTTCGGGAATTTCTGTTAGTTCCCTTTAGAAAATACTCCTTTATGCATTCTATTTAGTCTACTTCCATGACTACCAAAAAAGATTTTCCATTGGACATGCTCTATCACACTACAATGAATGCAAGTTCTTGGATCATGGAAACACAGATAAGCTTCTCCAATTTCAATGGGATTTAAATAGATGCTTGCAGTTATACAGAGATTGAAAGATTTCACTGTAACAAATCTGAAGATAGATCATTGCCGCCTAATCCAATCTTGTGTGAGTTGCTCCCTTAATTCTAAAAATTCTGTATCAACACTTTTAATAATATATGGCTCTTGTTTTCTATTTTTCTATG
The DNA here is from genome assembly GCF_000687285.1 of Phaethon lepturus. Taxonomy (NCBI): domain Eukaryota; kingdom Metazoa; phylum Chordata; class Aves; order Phaethontiformes; family Phaethontidae; genus Phaethon; species Phaethon lepturus. The sequence goes on from NW_010535327.1 coordinate 31,781, forward strand.
AAGAGTTAAACTGTTTGGTATACAGTTCCACAGAATGGATGGTAAATAGGAAAGATCCCAAATGTGAATGTTTTGGGGTTTTTTACTATATCATGTGCAGAAACGTAATAGCTGGCATGTTCCTTCTGTTGCTATACTTATTACTAAAAACCAAACAAAAATATTATGATTGTTATGATTTGCTGTAGGATGTACATCTTATTGTAAATGAAGGACCTTCAGGTTTTGAAATTTGTCAATGTAACTTTAATGTAAAATAATTAACTTACCAGCAGAAACTCCCTCTGCATTTTGACATAGATTAAACCAGCTACTCTTTATATTTCCAACACAACAGTCATGATTATCCAGTTCACTACTATACAATATTATTCATCACTTCTTTTAGTACATATAAATGCCTTTTTCTTCTTCACTGAGTGAGAGTTTGACCTACCCTCTTGCCTGTGTGCCCATTCTTCCTGGCGTACTGTGGAGGCTATGTCTACCCGTGGCTCATTCTCGGGCTTCTGCTGCTGCTGTTGGCCTCAGTTTCTGCTCATCTTCACACTGGGGCAATGCTTGGAGCATTTACATTATAAAAAGAAGAACCAAAACCTTTCACAGGTGGAGAGGACTCTTTCTCCTCATGCTAACTAAACAGCCTCTGAATGTCATTCTTTTCTCCCACTGGTCTGAACTACTTACTGTTTGTTAATGTAGACAGAGGAATCCCAACACACCTGAAATCCTTTCTCATTCTCTCCAACCTTTTCATACATGCAGTAACTAGATTGAATGTGATTTTGACCTGACTCAAATCTTCCATGTCACCTCAATAACTTCATCCAAGCTGAAAGAATCTTTACACTCACCTTCAATACAGTGTGCTATTTTTTGAATAAACAGAAAATAAAAACTGTAATTGAGACTTGGGCAATAGCAAATCCATTATGTTTGCTCCACTGCAATTGTAACTATTCCAAGTGATCTTTAATCTACAGTTCATTGTCATAATAGCATCGTCTGATTCCATAGGAGTCATTTGCTTTAGCTTATGAATATGTACTTGGGGAGTCTGTAACCCACAGATCATTGACACAGTAAACTGTAACTCTTTTTATACTTTGAGCCGTTACTATCTACTTGCTCAGTAGCTGCTATATTTAAAAAAACAAATAGAACATATTATGCCCTTAATTTATATATCAATATACACACAGCAGGTATGTATATTCAAAATTATTTTCAAAAAATGGCCAGCATATATCTATTTTTTTTCCTTTACGCTAAATGGACTTTCCATTTTATTCAAACAATTCAGCACTAATCCAAATTACAGACTAATATTTCTATCTGCAGATTACTTTTGAGGTTTACTAATCAAAAAAGATTTCCGAAATCATAAAATGACTAAAGTAATATTTTAACTGGAGCAATTCTAATTAGCACTGGTACATACAACTGACTGAAAGAATAAGAACATGTTAAATGTCAGGTATGCAGGTGAAAATAACCTCTGTCAGTCTAACTTGAAAGTCTAAAGCAAAGCAAATACCTAGTGATACTCACTTTTCTAGTATTACAGAAATAGTATTTTACCTTAGGGAACTCCTCTTGTAAGGTTTTTTCCCCAAAATTTTGGACATACATTTGGGTTCTATGGCCACCTGTCTCATGTGTACGCCCTTCTAAAAGCACATGCTTTTATTACACCCCAGAATAAATGTAGTTAAAAAATAACAAGAATCACATTTTTGTTTTTAACAGACCTATTAATCACATGGTTCTTTTGCTCAACTTTTCCCAGCCTTTTCAATGTTATCCTCCAAAAATGTAGTCCCTAGAACCTGATAACTCAATGTCCATGAATTAAATATAGGTTAAGACCATAAACTTCATCTACTGTCTTACTGATTATATCATGTCTTCAAGAAAGAGTTACAGTCCCGTTCCATGAGACACAGTGAAATACAAAGACAAAATGCTTATTGCGAAGCATTGTTATACCTTGTCCTGTAGTTGGGAAGCTGCACTTAAGTGGAATCCATGATTGGCCACATGTCACAAGCAACCAAGACAGCTTCAGGAGGCCACACCTTGAAGAAGGTTTCTTAACACATCACTTCTCTGATGGGTGCAGGAGGAAATGAGGACTCATACTTCTGCAAGGCAGAAGACAGAAAATGCATGTAAAGTTGTTTTGTATCTTAGGAAAACCATGACTGGTGCCTCGACCACAATTTCAAGTTTTTCAGTAATAGGATGGCCTACATGGCACCTGGCTTGCTAGCATCAGATGGGATTAACCTTTCTCAAAGGGTGAAGAGGGCCCTTGCTTGCAAGCTGCTGGGACTTATTGACAGGGCTTTAAATTAGACTTGAAGTGGGAGGGGGATAATATCAGGCTTACCCACAAGCTGTGGTATGAAACACCAAGGTTAGAGGAATGGCATGCTAGTAAAGCCCCTCAACCTATTGCACCAGAGAAAGACCTCAAAGGAGTTAAGGGATGTTCCTCTAGGAAGGTGACACAGTGCACAGCCCAGCCAAAGTGCCTCTACACCAATGTATGCACCATGGGCGACAAACAGGAGCTGAAAGCCAACAGGCTACTAGAAAGCTATGACCTGGTCACCATTACCAAAACTTGGTGGGACAAATCCCATGGCTGGAGTACAGCTATCGATGCCTACAGGCTGTTCAGGGTAGGGAATATCAGAAGGGACAGGTGAGGAAGGAAGGGTGGAGGTGTTGCCCTCTACATCAAGAAATGGATAGACTGTGAAGAGCTGTATCTGAAGAATGGCCAAGAGCAGGTCGAAAGCTTATGGGTAAGAATCAGGGACTGAGGCAACAAAGGGAACCTTGTGGATGGTGTCTACTACAGGCCAACCGATCAAGGGGAATCTATTCATGAAGCCTTCCTATTCCAGATACAGAAGGCATCATGCTTGCAGGCTCTCGTCCTGCTGGGGGACTTCAACCACCCTGACATTTGCTGGAAAAGTAGCACAGAGAGTTGTAGGGAATCCAGGAGGCTCCTGGAGTGCTTGGAGGATAACTTTCTATGCCAAGTAATAGGTAATCCCCCCTGCCCTACCAGAGGGGATGCCCTACTGGACCTGTTGGTCACAATGCTAGGAGCTAATTAAAGATTGGAGATAGCATGGGCTCTAGTGATCATGAACTGGTGAAGTTTGCAGTCGTGAGGGATATGGGACAGGCGAAAAGTGAAGTCAGGACCCTGAATTTTAGGAAAGCAAACTTCCAGTTCTTCAGGCAGTTAGTCGGTAGGACCCAGTGGGAAATTGCCCTAAGGGACAAGGGAGCAGAACTGAGATGGCAGATCTTTAGGGACACTCTCCATACAGTGCAAGGGCTCTTGATCCCCAGGTCTAAGAAATCAGGAAAGGAAGGCAAGACGTAAGCATGGCTGAGTCAAGATGTGCTGGTTAAACTGAGGGACAAGAAGGAAATGCACAGGCAGTGGAAGCAGGTACAGGTATCCTGGGAAGAGTACAGGGATGCTGCCCAGCTGTGTAGGGATAGGGTCAGGAAAAGCCAAGGTGCAGCTGGACCTGAACTTGGCAAGGGATGCAAAGAATAATAATAAGGGCTTCTATAGGTATGTCAGCCAGAAAGGGAAGGTCAAACAAAGCTTACCCACTTCGATGAGCAAAACTTACAGACTGGTAACAAAGGATGAGGAGGAGGCTGAGATACTCAACAACTTCTTTGCTTCAGTCTTCACTGGCACTATCTCTTCCCACACCTCTTGAGTGGATGGACTGTAAGATGGGGACTGGAGGAGCAAAGTCCCTCCCACTGTAAGAGAAGATCAGGTTCAAGACTGCTGGAGGAACCTGAACATGCACAAGTCTATGGGACCTGATGAGATGCATCCCAGAGTCCTGAGGGAATTGGCTGATGTATTTGCCAAGCCACTCTCCATGATATTTGAAAAGTCCTGGCAGTCAGGTGAAGCCTCTGATGACTGGAAAAAGGGAAACATTGCACCCGTTTTTAAAAAAGGGTAGCAAGGAAGACCCTGGGAACAACTGACCTGTCAGCCTCTCCTCTGTGCCAGGGAATATCATGGAGCAGATCCTCCTAGAAGCTATGTCGAGGCACATGGAGGGCAGGGAAGTGCTTTGAGACAGTCAGCATGGCTTCACCAAGGGCAAGATGTGCCTAACCAACCTAGTGGCTTTCTAGGGTGGAGTGACCACAACAGTGGACAAGGGAAGAGCTACACATTTCTAAGTGGACTTCTGTAAGGCCTTGGACACAGTCCCACATAATATACTTCTCTCTAAATTGAAGAGAGATGGATTTGATGGGTGGATGTTGGGTGGATGAGGAACTAATTGTATGGTCTCATCCAGAGGGTAATAATGGCTAGATATTCAGATGGAGACTGGTGATGAGCAGTGTCCCTCAGGTGTCCATACTGGCACCGGTACCCTTTAATATCTTCATCAACTACATAGGCAGTGGGATCGAGTGCACTGGAACTAATTGTATGGTCTCATCCAGAGGGTAATAATGGCTAGATATTCAGATGGAGACTGGTGATGAGCAGTGTCCCTCAGGTGTCCATACTGGCACCGGTACCCTTTAATATCTTCATCAACTACATAGGCAGTGGGATCGAGTGCACTCTCATCAAGTTTGCAGATGACACCAAGCTGCGTGGTGCAGTTGACACACCTGAGGATGCCATCCAGAGGGTCCTGGCATCCTGTGAAGGAGCAGGCCCCTGTGAACCTCATGAGGTTCAAGAAGACCAAGTGCAGGGTCCTGCACCTGGGTTAGGGCAATCCCCATATCGGTACAGGCTGGGGGATGAAGGGATGGAGAACAGCCCTGCAGAGAAGGACTTGGAGGTACTGGTGGATGAAAACCTGAACATGAGCCAGCAATGTGCGCTTGTAGCCCAGAAGGCCAACCGTATCCTGGGCTGCATCCAAAGAAGCATTGCCAGCAGGTAGAGGGAGCTTATGCTGCCCCTCTACTCCACTCTGGTGAGACCCTACCTGGAGTACTGCGTCCAGCTCTGGAGCCCACAGCACAAGAAAGATATGGTCCTGCTGGAGCGGGTCCGGAGGAGAGACACAAAAATGGTCTGAGGGATGGAACACCTCTCCTATGAGAACAGGCTGAGACACTTTGGGGTTGTTCAACCTGGAGAACAGAAGGCTCTGGGGACATCTTATTGTGACCTTCCAGTACTTCAAGGGGGCTTATAAGAAAGATGGTGACAGACTTTTTAGCAGGGCCTGTTGTGATAGGACAAGGGGTAATGGTTTTAAACTGAAAGAGGGTAGATTTAGACCAGATAGAGGGAAGAAATTTTTCATAATAAAGATGGTGAAACACTGGCATATGTTGCCCAGAGAGGTGGTAGATGCTCCATCGCTGGAAACATTCAAGATCAGGTTGGATGGGGCTCTGAGCAACATGATCTAGTTGAAGATGTCCCTGCTCCTTGCAGGGGGGTTGGGCTAGATGACATTTAAAGGTCCCTTTCAACCTAAAGGTTCTATTATTCTGATTCGATGGGTCTAAAACAGGGAAAAAATTATACACATTGAGTTATGAAATGAAAGAAAACCATACTGAATAATACGGAGGAGCTGGAAATAGTAGAAAGCAAATGTGTCTGTAAGAAATGCATAGGGATCTTCCTAGTGGAGTTTAAAAAGTCCCCCTTCCCTCCTGTCCTCTAGAAAGGAAAAAGCAAAGGCAGCACTCTTACAGCGAGGTAGACATACAGATGTAATTTTAGAAAAGGGTTATCACCTTTAAGAAGCATGCAAGGGATCAGGCCCAGCCAGCATGTGTTTGTGAAAGGCAGGTCCTGCTTGACCAAC
>NW_010535328.1:0-9653 GCF_000687285.1 Phaethon lepturus
CTGTGATTCTGTGATTCTGTGATTCTGTATTCTGCAGCAGCGTCCTTCCGCGTCAGGCTGTCGGGTGGAAGCGTGCGGGGGGCCCGACGGGATGCAGGAGCCCTTGCCTCTGAGCAAACACGCCAAGGAGGCTGCTCCTGAGTCACCGTTCCGGAGGTGACAGATCTGAATCTGAAGCTCTGGGTCTATGACTGCAAGAGTCACGCATTTGGTTCCCTGGAAGACCAGAAGACTTGAGCCGGGCTCTAGGGACGCCCGGTTTTACAGGCTGCTAAAACTGCAAACAGCTTAGGGAGTCCTGGAAACACCCTCATAGACCATATGGCTTTTCCAAAACAGTTTGGTGTTCTTGGTAGCTTTTATTTACCTTGAAAACAATAAGAATCTGCTTAAAACTTCACCTGTACAGCAAACGAAGGACGTTGTAAATTGTTCTTGAGATGACCCACGACAGCTTTAACCTGCTAGTCCAGTACTGAGAGCGGCGAGCTCGTGTCAACAAAAGGGTCAGCAGCTGAAGGGTTCTTACACATATGGAAAAATGCCGAATTCCAGACTCCCACTGAAGCTTACACTATGCTGGCCAGTAAGATAAAAACTGGCTTGATTATCCTCACACCTCTGATTGTACTGTCAAAGTTATGAAACATTGCAGACCTTGCAGGATGTGGATTACAGGCTTTGCAATGCTTATACAGCATCTCCTGCGTAGTTAAAAAACATTCCTTTCATATAAATCGTGCTAGATTCCCTATGCAGATTGTTAGTCTTGTCTATAAAAGAATGGTGCCACAGGTATTTCCCGAGAAAAAAAAAAACTATATTTGAAGAGAACAGATTCAGCATATATGGCCAGCTCAGTTACAGAAAACCTTCCTACTTTATTTATTCTACAGTTATCAAATAATAAAGCATTTTTATGCAGATAATATTTCATTGTACCTAATTTATGTGAAAAAATACTGTGAAGTAGTTGAAATTGTAAGGCAGAGATCTTCGTTGTGACACTTATTTTAAGAGAATTTGATATGAAGTTGCTTTGGGTAGCAATATTTATTACAAAAGATTAGACACAAAGCATCTCAAAACCCTTATGGACTCAAGTTGGGCTGCAAGAGAATAACTTTGGTTTAATATGGTCTTCATTGCTCACAAATGAAAAACCAAGCTGTGAAGAAAAAAGCCCCTGTTTTTAAAAAATGTTTTGCCTGTGCTGATAGTGATAAAAAGAATACTAGAAGTTTGGACCTCGTATGAGAACTTCTTTCATTTTTTCCATATTTTTATCTGTTATGTTATACCTCCTCCTGCCAAACAGACAAAATATTCATGTTTAGGAAAATGTGCTGATCGGTTTGTAATTGTCAACTTTACACTGTCATATGTAATGTATTGGGAAGTAACTGATTAATGCCACTGTCCGGATAACTGCTTAAGCTCCAGGAAGATTGTTAGAATAAGAATTTTAAATCCTAATACCTGCCTGTCTGATACACATGAAAAGCACAGTCATGCAGTGACATGTCGTCGCTCATCAAGCTTTTAAAAAACTTATTATTCTGCAATAGGAGATGCTTTGTGCCCCATCCTTCTCCCCTGTGGTACTTACTAAAAATAAAGGGAAATCCTCTCTGATACTAAGTTTTATGCTACTGAATGACAACCCTCTTTGATTATCTTTCACCAAGATTCAGTCACGAGAGACCATCCCTAGCAGCTAGATGGCATTCTGCCCTTTCTGGAAATTAATGACAATGATAAAAGTGTTTTGCTAGAGCTCAGGCAGCTGCATTAATGTGCACTACATGAATGCTGCAGACGCTTAGTTTTGCCTATCAGTTTTTAAGTACTCAGTACCAGACTATGTAGAGGGATGCCATCTTCACATTTTAAACCTAAGTGCAGTTAAGGTATTTCCGGTGTTTCTCCTTTTTTACTCTCCAGACCCATGTTGGGGAAAGCATTTTCGGATTAAAAGGTTGGCTTGACAGATTTACCTTAGACTGTTTTATAAATGTAAATCCTTTCTTTGCATGAAAGGTTGTCACACCATAAGATCAAGGTGATCGTTCATTAAGATTCAAACTCTGGCCTTCACAGATTAAAGCCAAAGTCTGGATCTTAATGGATTATCACCTTGATCTAACAGTATAACCACTTCTTTTTCTGCAAAGAAAGGATTTACATCAATAAAACTGCCTTAGGTAAAACTGTAGAAAGGCAGCAATGCTGCAGGAGCCTCCTGAGGAATTGTGTTTGATTAAGCAAAGTTCCTCTTATGTCTTGAAAGTAATGCAAACTGGAGCAGAATTTTTGCTATTCATTGAAATCTTGCTACCAGTAAATCTCTGCTGATCAGTACAGACAGAGTCATAAAGCACCAACCCTCTAACATAAACTGTGGCTTAAACATTTATCCAATTGATTCTTAGGGTACTGAACCTCCAGGTTTCATAGAATCATAGCCTCACAGATTCATAGAAGAGTTTGGGTTGGAAGGGACCTTAAAGATCATCAGGTTCCAATCCTCCTGCCATGGGCATGGATACCTTCCACTAAATCAAGTTGCTCAAAGCCTCATCCAACCTGGCCTTGAATACTTCCAGGGAGGGGGCATCCACAACTTCTCTGGGCAACCTGTTCCAGTGCTTCACCACCCTCATGGTAAAAGATTTCTTCCTAATATCTAATATAAATCTACTCTTAGTTTAAAAGCATTAACCCATCATCTTGTCACTACACTCACTGATAAAGCATCCCTCCCCATCCTTCCTGTAGGCCCCCTTTAAGTACTGGTAGGCCACTGTAAGGTGTCCCCAGAGCCTACTCTTCTCTAGGCTAAACAACCCCAACTCTCTCAGCCTATCCTCAAAGTGGAGTTGCTCCAGACCCTTGGTCATCTTCATGGCCCTCCTCTGGACCCGCTTCAGCAGGTCCATGTCTTTCTTATGCTGGGATCCCCAGAGCTGAACACAGTACTCTAGGTAGGATCTCATGAGAGTGCAGTAAAGGAGGAGCATCACCTCCCTCCACCTGCTGGCCATGCTTCTTTTGATGCAGCCCAGCATATGATTGGCATTCTGGGCTGTGAGCACACACTGCCAGCTCATACTCAGTTTTCGATCTACCAGTATCCTCAGGCCCTTTTCCACAGGGCTGCTCTCAATCCAGTCATCGCCCAGCCTGTATCTATGTTTGGGATTACCCCAATGCAAATGCAATCCCTTGCATTTGGCCATTGAACTTCATGAGATTCATATGGACCAACCTCTCTGGTTGGTCAAAGTTCCTCTGAAAGGCATTCCTTCCCTCTAGAGTATGAACCACACCATTGAGTTGGTGTCATCCGCAAACTTGCTGAAGGTGCACTGTCCATGTCCCTGACAAAGATGTTAAATAATACTGGTCCCAAAAAGGAGCTTGTGTAGTCAGGAAAAAGGTAGAATAAGGATGCAGTTTAGGGGATGCAGAGTAGGTTTACAAACTGGGGCCTTAGGCATGCCTTCCATCTTTGGATACCAGCTATGGGCCCCAGCCACAATCTCATTCCATACTGTCTGGCCTTGCTCTGCTCGAGGAGAAGGTACAGAGTCCATGGACCAAATGGGCATGGACAACCCCGTATGGTACCTATTTATTTGTTTATTTCTTCATTTTAGAAAAAGATGACTGTGAAGTTCATCATAACATGGATCTACAAGCCAGTTTAGAGGAAACAAGAATGTTATCAGGAGGCTGAGGGATGAATTCAAGATCAAGGAAACTGTATAGACCAAGATGAAATCAAGATCTAGGAAAGTGTACAGGCTGGGAATGAAAAAAAATCACTCTTCATCTTCTGGTTGAAACTGTGCCACTGTGTAGCAAACAATTTTAAATCCATGGAATCAGGAAGAGGGTAATATTCCCTAGCGGTAAGGACACTCACCTGGGTTGTGATGACAGCTTTGCTACAAAACTTCAAGACTGATTAACTATTTTTAATCAAATGAAATACACAGATTGCCTCTGGAGCAGAAGGAGACAGACCTTATAGCTACAAAGTCACTTTCTGTTGTTGTTACTCACTCCCTGACCCGCTGAGTCTAGGAGTCTTTCCTGCAGAGCAGCAAAGCTTGTGCAGGAAGGGCAGAAAGTGTGTTGTGCTTCTCCTTGCACACCCTCTTCTCACACCCAGACAGCTGCTTAGGAATGCTTTCTTTTAACTGCATGTCCCATCTAGAAAAAAATCGAGGAGGGAAGTCTCAAAAGAATTATCTGTCTTCTTTGAGCCCAAGGTCTGAAAGAAAACTGTGCTTGTGCAGGAAGAACCTCATTCTTGCATCAGTAAGAGTGCTTTGAAAGTAGCACCATGTAGACATTGTAGGGAGGATGTATTCCCTGGCTCCATAAGGATTTAGGAATCTCTGTAGGTAGCAGTGTAGTTGTAGGTCTGATATTTATCTTATTTAAGATCATACACCTACAATGAAGATATCTAGAGCTGTGCTCACCCCCATTTCTACCTACGGGAAAAAAAAAAAGATGTGTCTAGCCTAGCTTGTATGGCTACATAAAGATTATATCAGTCATGCCTAAGAATATTTTTTTTTCTTTTTCATAGATTTAAAAACATGCATAGGATAAGCACTGTAAACAGCATAAATCCCAAGACATCTGTGTTTATGGAGTTGAATCCCACTGCTGTCTCCTGGAATCTTTAAAATCTTTTTGAAAAAGTGAAACGTATGAAATTTAAGTGTTTTCATCAGTACCCAAATTTGCAGAATTTTGCAACTGAATGCCTAAGATTCACTTAAACCACTCTTTTAAAGGCTAAGGTTCTTTGTTTTCTTGTTTGTTTGCTTTTTTTTTTTGGCTCTGACCTTTAGTTCTCTTTGTCTCCACCATGCTCTGCAAATCGGTGAAGAAATATCCTATTGAGAGTATTTAAAAGAAGTGCCATCATCATACAGGGTCAAGTAATTTGTTTTTAAGGTCATATTAATCATTTTGTACGCCAACATTTTAATTATTTTATAAGGGTGAGATATTTAAATTAAAATAGACTTTTACCAACAGTAAATTAAGATCTTTTCCAATTTACATTTTCTCTTAACATCAATTATGTTTGTGTTGAAAGAACTCAAAGAATACCGCTCAACTTCTGGAAAAAAGTCAAGACATTTAATACACAACTGTCAATCTCTACTGTAGTGAATGCTTACCTGCTGTGTTAAACAGTTTACATTGTTATATGCATATCATACATTTTTCATCTTCTTGTATCTTCAGAAATACTTCTTAGCCGAAATACTTCTTAGCCAAGCAAACAGATAAACTGCTCTGAATTATGCATTAAAAATTACTTTAGGGCTCCATCTGCTAAGCATTTTTTAAAGCTTGTTTCTTAAGTTAAAAATGTTCACCCTGCATTATTTTGGTTATAGTACTAGTTGCAGCACCTTAATGGATTTTAGTTCTTAATATTCTGTCTTACCACATGACTAAGTACATACCTAGTAAGAACACAAACAGAAAGACACCAATTAATGAACATGGGCTTGCAGTTTAACTGTCTTCATCATCCCATGACGTTCAGGAACTTTGCTGAGTGAGACCCTTCACCATCAGCAGATACACAGACTGATTTATGTATAATATTTTATTCTTACTGTCAATATCTTTACTTTACTCTAGAACAAAACTCTTGTGTATGTTCTAAATGCCAGGTGTTTCCAACCTTTCCCATTCCATAATTTCAGGCTGTGTCCATCAGATATTTGTAAGCTTACCTCCAGCCTTGCTTTTTTTTTGGTAATACAAAAAGCTAATATTTTTCCTGAGTTCAACAGCCAATTACTTCTGTTACTAGGATACTGTTTACCATAAGGATCATGATGTAGAATGTGCTGGCTAAAAAAGATAGTAAAAAACTGACAGAACAATGAAAAGCTTTCAGAGGTGATAAATCCAAAAGCACTGAGGGTCAACTACTATCCAGCTATACAATGTACCTTTTTACATGGGTCACAAGAAGCAACACTGAATCTGTTAGATTCCACTATTAAAAACAGAGGACAACAAATATTTAAATGACAGATGAAAGAAGCATTTTTCACATGGAGTTAGAAACAAGCTAAGTCCAGCATTAACTATGATCACATTGGCTTATGGCTCCTTAGAAATAAAACACTGTTGGCAGGACAGGAAAATAAACTGAAAGATAGAAAAATTAGATGCAGGCGCAAAGTATATGAATTAGACAAGTAATCAGAGAAAAAATATATACTTTAAAAAATGTACAGCAGCTCTGCTGACTTTCATAAGCAGAACAGAGAGGAAAACATGAAATTAAAAAATCTAGACCAGTATAAGAAAGCACATTTACAATTATTGCCACAGATGGTGCAATAGAGAGAAAAATTTCTCACTGAAATGAGTAGGGGAAGGCAGATGCCTGTTTTATCTTATAATCTTGCATGGGAAAAAATCTATTTAATTTAGACACCTGTGAAGCACTATTATTACATGTACAGTGGAGAAAGTCCCTCTAAATGCCTACTTTTCATACATACATTTAATGCAGAAACATAGATGCCTTTGAAGGGTTCTAGAGGAAGGTCATATTTGTGTTGCTTGTAAGCAACGAAATTAAACACATAGGTTCCCCCTCCAGATGTGCTGAAACAGCAGTTTTCAAGGGTAATTTTAGATGAAGAAGCAATCCAGAAGTAGTGGTTTTGAAGTTGTTGGAGATCTAGTACAGGGGATATCCTCCAGTATCATCAACAACATTTATGGTAAGTCTTTTCTTATTCCCTGAGTAAAATGAAATAAAAAATTGTGAGTTCACCAGACCATTTTAGTCAATGGGGAATTGATATTTAGTTATAATAGGCCAAATAATTAGAGAGACAAAATAAATGTTGGGGCAGATAATACATGTTAATTTAAGAAACATGACAACTGGCTGTAGGGATGAAGAAATTACTATTCACTTCACCTACTTTCAAAATATTTTATATTTGGAAAAGTCTCTTATTTTCATTTGCTTCTCTCTTTTCTGAATGAAAGACATTAACAGGAACCGACTGAGATTTGTTGGACTAAATGCTCTGATCCTAGACTGAAAGTGTAATATATACACGCGTTTCTAATTTTGTTTAAAACACACCTGTGCTTAGGGACATCTAAGTTTGGTTTAGTATGAAACACTAAGTCAGTAATTCTGCATTCTCGGTTCTCTCCCCCGCCTCAACTCTGCTCTTTACCTACTTCCACTACAATATAACGTCACGATCCTAAGTACGGTCAAATAATATGTCAAATATAATGTCAAATAAAGTACTAATACTAATAATTACTAGTACTACTACTACTTCTTAATAAAATTCTAAAGCCTCTTAAAGAGTAGCTTCCAAAAGGAGTAGTGAAAAACATCACTTAGCAGCATAAATTAACCCTTGCTCAGTTCCGTGGTGACAAGGTTAAACTGCAAACCAGCAGCTGAGTAAGCTCAGTAAAAACACCTCATTCTACCTATATGAGCTACACTGAAAGCTGAACTACAGTCATATCAGAAACTGAAGTAATTTGACATTAGCAAAACATCTGACTCAGACCTATAGCACACACTTTTCTTTTCTTTTTGCATGAATACTGTAAGCGTACATTTCCCCACACATTTTTATGAACTATTGGCACTGTCTTCACTATAGAAACCAGACAGTGTAACAAGATACAATATATCAAAGAAACAATATATCCAGAGGATGATGCAGATTTCCTCTGATGGAAAGGGCAGATAAATGTCTAAATGGGCTGTGATCCAGATTTTTTCTGTCACTAGCAATTCCTGATCCACAGAAGAACACAATACAGAACTTAGCAAGGGATCCTCCAGAAAACAAGAAGAGGTGTAGGTATTTCTAAAGATTTTAGTGTGTGAATCTTTCTGGAACATAAGATAGTGAAAAAGAAAGAGTTCAGAATTGAAGCAGCAGACTCTCCATTCTTATGCATTATTAATTGTCTTAGCAAAAGTAACATGTACATGCCAACATTCATTAGAAAATGCAAAGCATATTAATCTATTTGAGGACTGTCATATCATGAAGCCTACCCAATGTAACCAATTGTTTAGGAGACATAATTTGCAATTTTTAGTGGACTGTCTACAAGTTCCACTAATCACCTTAGATGAAAATCATGCCTAGTGATCACAGACAAGTATGGTTCCTTTATCCATGTTTCAATACTAATTTACATGTGTTTTTGCATAATTGAAATTAATTGGAATAAATGTGTGTCAAATAGTTAAGAAGTCACTAACCCTATTTCAGCAGAAAGATTAATTTCAGTTTCACAGAAATTTCTGTCTATATTTTTCTTCTATTTTTGTCTTGTGGTCTTATTTTACAGTATATGACAACCATCATCTGCTCATAAACCCTGATTGTGAAAGTCTAAAATACAGCAAACAGAGGTTTTATTCAACTTCATTGATTAACATAATACTTATGTGATTAACACAATACTTATTAAGAAGTAAATGATTCATAGCTGACCAATTCATGGACATATACCATTGCCCATACTAGGTACATTATGTGTCATGCAGATACTGTCCTTTGAAAGGTAGGCATGATGCTTACAGAAAGCACTTTGTCAATTCACCACACACCACATATCCCATCAGATTTCTGAGTAGTTCTCTTTCTGTTCAATTACTAATTCACACAAAAAAAGTACTTTGGCTAAGTTTCCCAAAACCCCAATCATTCATTTTAATTTGGGGCCATAATGCAGTATCTACTTCCAGCTATTTCTGTGATGAATACCAGTGGTGAAGCAGGCACAGGGCAATGCAAAGGATGGCATTGACAGCGATTATGGTTCTGTTTAGCAGTCTCCCTCCTCCTGCTGTACAGTCAGCAGAACTCTAAAATTTAGTGGAGCAGTTGGCAGAAACATCCAGTCCCAGCATGGCAATTGCAGTGGTGTTTTCAAATGTATTTGGTCAGTTCTGCAAATGTGATTGTTCAAATTCATCAATTATTTGATTTTGATGTTGGTGTTGTTTTTTCTTTTTTTCTCTTCTCTTTTCCCCTTCCCCTTTTTTCCCCTTCCCCTTTTTTCCTCCAGATTCCTAAAGTTCTACTAAGGGCTAACACTAATACAGAAGCAGTTTCCAAGTTCATATCTTCCATGCATCTTGAAGAGCTTTTTTGTCATTGTCACTGTGATTGTCCAGAAATTACTGCTAAGTGCAGTATGTGAAAAGACTCTTAGTGTTCAAATGAAGGTGTAGGATGGGGTGAGAATGGTGTGACAGGAAAGTTTTTACAGGTAAAAAATATCCATCAAGTTTTTGTCCTTTTTATGCCATTGCAATTTTGCTCATTTTCATCACCAATGAGAAGCAGTATTTTCTAAAGAAGAGATGAACACTGTTGCCAACTTTAAGATTTAAGGGATCAACAGGAGATATTCAGGGTGGAAACTCAGGGAAGTGGGGGAATGAAGTTCAGGAGTAAGGTTTAATCACTGCTTCTAAAGATACAACCACGCAATTAAGTGAATCTGCAGCTAAGCTCCCTTAACTGGTGGACACCTCTAATAAAATACCCTTAAACAATTTTAATTTTGTATAAGCCTCCCCTCCCCTCCCC
>NW_010535329.1:0-42556 GCF_000687285.1 Phaethon lepturus
GGTCATAGAAGGAGATCAGGTTGGTCAAGCTATAAATAAGATTTAATGTCTTTCTAGTGACAAAGCAATCATAATATAGTTGTTAACTAATGCATTCAAAAGACAGGTGGAAGAAAACATTTTATTTCTGCATTCTGAATATTCTCAAGTGCTCTGTTCCAAAGTAAGCATGAATTAAATAAAAGAGAACCAAATGCTAAAATAATCTAGCATTAGTATTTAAGTTATAAGTGATAGATATTTAGCTTAACTCTTGCTAGGACTTGATTCAGCTGCGAAAAATGCCAAACAAGAGACCAAAACCTATTTCTTCTCATTTTGAGTAGATTTACTTTGGATTTGCTCTCATGTAAGTGAGAAAATCCAACAATATAGTATAACAGTATTTTCTTTCTATAAAAAAGAAATGCCACAAGTATTTTTAAATTTTATCTTAAATATTTTAAATAATAATGCATCTGTAAGGCATCAAGTTTATAAATATATATTATTGTAATATTTCATATTAATGCATATATCATCTTTGGATGAGAAAGAAAATGGAGGTTTTCATCAGACCTCTGACTGGCTTTTGTGCAGGTATTTCAGCCTTGCAAAGGATATGTGAAAGTCACTATTCTGTCACAGTGCAGCTTTAGGTTACCTGATTGAATAATCTTTCCATCAGTATATACAACTACCCAAAGTAGTATAGCAATCAGTAAGAAGAAACCATAAAAAACTGTATCAAATATTCTCACCTTCATATATTGCTGTATATATTTCAGTGATATGGATAACGTTTTCTGAATGTGGATTATGGCTATACTTCAGCACTTGTGTAAACACTTGTATAATATGAGCTTTTTTAGCCCTTAATTTAACCATGTTCTTAATATTATTAAAAATGGAAATTTCAGATTACTCTCTACCAAAAAGGGTACACTTCTGTTATCCCCAGGGAAAAACCTCTAATAAAGCCTTCTGCTACATCCTTTGTATTTAAAATCATGTATTTTGGCATTAAAAATGGATTTACAAAGTTATTTCACAATACCTTGTACAGCTTCCATTTTCTAACATTTTTATGAGAGTCAACTGATAGGCATTATTCTTAACAAATATGGAAGAAGTATGTGTATGATTCATTTTAACTTAGTAACAGAATGAGAAAAAATGGTTTAAAATGTATCTAGCTCTTCAGGTCCTTAGAAAAATAATGGAAAAAATATGTAAGAACCCAAACTCAAGCACCTCTAAAAATTAACTCTACTTGTATCTTTTTTCAGACTCTTCTCAGTGCTGTTTTGTGGCTCCATTTCAGAGTAGAGAAAAACAAACAAACAAACAACAACTAAAAACACAAGAGTATATTAAATTATAAAGTATATGGTAGCAGTGGTGTCTGTATTCTCTCTGTGCATTGGTCACTGAGCTTTCATTTCATACATCATCTATAACTTGCTTCAGTGGCTCCATACAGTCATTACAAACCATTTAGACAAAGAAAAGCATATATATACACATATTTGTTCTGAATGCTAAAAACTCCCCTTTATTTTTTATTTAAGAATTTTCTTTAAAAACCCTGGTTTTCAGATGAAAACCTTAAATAGGTTAACACAGCCTCTCTTGCTATAGCTTAAATATTTTCTGGATTAGTCATTGCCTTAAAATGTGGATGTATATTTAGTTTTTCAGAAAGCTAAGAAAAATACACTTTCATCTTTTTTTCTTTTTTTTGAGTTTCTTGTCAGATAGTGACATGCTGTACTCCATGGTGAAAAAAGAGTGATGGAGGAATGATTTAAAATATTTTTTTAACATAGACACACACAAAAACAAACTACTTTCTACAATTTTAAGACCCACTAGTCTACACTGCACCTACACAGCAATCTAAGAAATAATTTTCTCTCAAAAAAACCTTGAAACTTTCTCCAAATTAATCTTTTATTTGCATTTACTTTAAGTTTCTGTTGCAGGTTTTCAATTTCTCTCCTTGCTTAACATGTTGACTTACATTGTCTCTCTCTATTCCAGCCTTGGCAATATTAGTTTTCCCAGTCCTCCATACCTTTTCTCTTGTTTCTACACATTTGTTAAATATTTTCCCAGACATTATCTAACAAACCACTTTGCTCTTATCTTTGGCATTCCACCCTATGACTGGTTTACCAGCACAGAAATAACCTGATCATCCTATATAGGCTTAAATTTGCATCAGGATACTATCAGATCCAGAGCATGATCTGAAGTAGTGGAATGGCATGGCACTGAGTTGTTAGCATGATCCTCAGCATTATTTTAGTTCCATCTAACCAGGACTAATTAAGTTCAGTATGAGTCAACAATGTGCCCTGACAGCTAAAACAGCCAATAGTATCCTGGGGTTCATTAACCACAACATAGATAACTGGTCAAAAGAAGTGATTGTCCCACTGTACTCAACAGTGGTGCAACCTCACCTCTAGTACTGTCTGCAGTTTTGGGCTCTGCAATGTAAGAAAGACGTAAAAAGATTAGAATGTGTCCAAAGGAGGGCATCAGAGAAAGGACTAGAGGGCATGACTCATCAGAATCGGCTGAGGATATTAAGTTTGTTCAGTTTAAAGGAGACTGAGGAGTGACCTTATTGCTGTCTAGAACTTCCTCATGAGGGCAGGGGCAGAGAGGGAGGCGTTGATCTCTTCTCTCTGATGTCTGCTGACAGACACAAGGAAATGGCTTAAAACTGCCCCAGGGCAAGATGAGATTGGATATTAGGAAAAGGTCCTTCACTGAGAGGGTGGTCAAGCACTGGAACAAGGTCCCTGGGGAAGTGGTCATGGCCACTCCATGTTCAAGAAGTGCTTGGCCAACGTTCTTAGATATATGGTTTAACTTTCAGGTTGCCTTATGTGGAGTCAGCAGTTGGACTTGATAATCCTTGTGGGTCCCTTCAACTCAGTATATTCTATGATTCCATGATTCTAATTCTACTTAAAATGAACCAGATAAATGTTTTTTCTAATCTGTATCTAAAAATCTTTAGCTATCCTATTTCCATAGATTGCCCAAATAACTCATTTGGGTACTTAGCTATCTCCCCATCAGGAGGCTTTCTCTATGCCCAGGCTTAATCTTCCTTGCTGCAAAACAGGGCCTATTATTTATTGTCTTGTTCATAGTGTAGAAAGTAATTATTTATTTGCTCCTTTGCCACAACCTTTCATACATCCAAATACTATTACTGTGTACTTCTGAAATCTTTTTTGCTTTGTGTCAAATAGAAAGCTCTTTGAAAATTTTGTGTAGGACACATTTTCTAGAACATAATTTTCTGCTCTAACTAATCCAACATATTTTTTGAATTGTGGTTCCCATATGTGGGCAGGGTAAAAAGAAATAATTGTCTTACAAATATGTCTGTGTTAGTCAACTAAAGAGAACCAGAGCTTATTTCATTACACTGAGGTGAACCAGCAATAGCCTAGATATCTGCACTATTTAATTCCCCAAGGCTACATAACAGGATTGCCTATTGGGACAATATATCCAGATTGCCTATTAGGAATAGTCCCTGGACCATGCTAGTCCTAAAACTGTGCCTGAGAATTTCCTGGGCAAAGACTAGTTGGACCAGCTCAAAGAAAGCTAGGGACCGTGTGAGTAATTTAAGATTAGAGTTTAATGAGCCCAGTGATAAGGTCTGTGACCTGCTCAGTTGACAGATCAATATTTTTTTCTTTTGCTATGCCGCAGAATTATCCAACACTTTATTACAACACCAATTTTCCTCCAGTCAGCTACATCTCATCCCCTTCTGCAGTGAAGAGTGGCGACTTATGTACCATTTACTTGCAAAGCTGAGGACAGGGCTCCCTGTGGGAACTTACAGATGGGAGTTAGCAAAGTCTCTACAAGAATCCACTGCAGAGCCAGCCTGGGATGCTTCAATAGCCAAATCCTGGCATAACCTGATTAATGTCAGTTTTATTAGCCTACAGCTTCCTCATAGAAACATCCCAGTGATCCCAAGACCAACACTGCTTTCGCAATGATTATCTGAAGCAGCTTGAGCTGTTAGACAGCAGCAAACAACCACTGCTGTAAGAGCCCAGAAAGACCAGAAAACTTGATTTGCTATCTTGTAGAAAAAAAGACTTGTAAATATAGGAGGAAAAGCACAATAAGTGTCTATGTATTCATAAAAGGTTGCAAAAAAAAGGAAATCATATTCTCCATATGCATAATAGAAAATGAAAAATGGGATTAAATTATAGAAAAAAAAAAGAAAGATTAAAGTTCAAACATTAGATAAACCACCATAAAAAGAAGGGTAGTGAAGCATTAGAGCAGATTCTTTGGAGAGCCTAAAGAGCCTTTATTACTTAAGGTCTTTGAGACTAAATTAGACAAACACTGGTCAAGGATGACACAGAATAGTCTTTGTAATGAAACAGGGATAGAACAGTCACCTGAGGCCATTTCCACCTTAACCTTTGGGATAAAGTCACATATCTTTTGTGATCCACTGCAACTCTTCAGTCACATTCTGCAGTGAAATTCAATCTAGCCCACTGTTTACCATTATGAATACATATACAGATGAGTCTGTGTCAGACTTCTCAGCAGAGACGTGCAGGTGCTGACAAGTCACTGTCTCCCATCCTTCTTGAGAAGGGCAGAAGCATCAACTTTACCACCCAGAGGGACATTGGAAGGATAATCGTAACATCAGAGGAAAGGCATAGATACTAGGAAGACTTTTTAAAAAATCACAGTTTAACTACATTATTAATGAGGCTATGGCCTATAACATCTTTGAGTGTAGCAACATGCCTTCATACAATTTTATGTAGTATATATCTTCCTCAGATCATAAATATTTAAATTCAATCAAATATTTCAAAACTGAAAATCTTTTTCTGGAACACTTCCAGTATTATCACTGTGAAGCTGTGTTAATTTTTACATGCTGTTTTTTATGTTGTTGATAGGTAAGTGACAAATAAAAAAAAAAAAAAAACGGACATTCCTGGTTAGTATGAACACTGCCCACCACATTATGCATTATGGAGTCCTGAACTCTAGAAGTCTGTGACCACCGCTGGCCCTTTAATGGGAAACGGTAGCTTCAGGGAAGTTCAGTCTAGTGAAACATCTACTGTAAATTGATTATTTTCCTTTCTTCTGCATATGTGTTTAAAGCTAGATGGAGGTCAGATGCTTGAATACAGTCTGAACTGATAGAATACTGAGTAGAGATCATAAGTAAGATAAAAGTATTTTCTGACTTATTATATCATTGCAATATTTATCCCAAGTTTTGTTACATGCTACATGTTGCTTACATGCACTTGTTGTCCATATACATCACTTAAATGTGTACGCATCCTCTTATACATATACAAAGACCTCTAACTCTATTTTGAAGAAGCTAGAAGAGCACAGGTAACAAATACCAGTGCAGAAATGTTTAATCAAAGGCCATTTCCCTTAACAAACGTTGATAGCCCTGTCTAGGTATCACAGAATCATAGAAGGCTTTAAGTTAGAAGAGCCTCTGGAAGTCACCTAGTCTAATCTCTTGTTCAAAGAAAGGTCAAATTTGAAGTTATGCCATTTTGCACAAGCCCAGCTGAGTTTCATACACCTCTAGAGACAGAAAATTCACTGCTGCTCTGTGAAAACTGTTCCCATGCTTTCCCACATCGCTGTTGAAAATGTTTTTTCTTAAAATCTAATTAGAATTTCCCTCACTGAAACTTCTCTCCACTGCCTCTCCTCCTCATGTTGTTCATCTTTAAGAAAAGCCTGAGTCTGTTTTCTCTGTACCCACCCACTAGGTAATTGAACATAGAAATTATTTCCCCCCTGAGCGTCTTCTTCAGTCTGAACAAACTCTGTTCTCTCAGCCTCACCTCATTCCTCTGGTGCTCCAACCCCTCGATCACCTTGGCAGCCCTCCTTGGAGCTTTCCCCAGTCTTCCAATATCTTTCTTGTACTGCGAAGTCCCAAACTGGACACAGAACTTTAGATTTGGTCTTACACACACTGGATAGAGTCAAGTAACCCCATCCCTCAATCTGCCAGCTACACCCTACATATGGTTTATCTTCACCCCTGCATGGGTGCACTGCTGGCTCATGTTCAACATGATGCCCACCAGGAATCTGGGTCCTTTTTGCAAAACTGCTTTCTGCCCTGTTCAGTGTTCAACCTTTCCTGTTGCTGCCTTATTCTATCCCAGGTGCAAGAGTTGTCATTTCCTTTTCCTGAACGTTATGGTGTTTGTTTCTACCCACATATCCAGTCGTTGAGTTCCCTTTGAATAACTTTACTGCAGGATACTGACTTCTTTTTATGACTAAATAAAGTACTTTGCTGCCTTTACAGGAAATAACAAATTGATATTTACATTTAAAGGCCACACACATAGTGGGTCAGAATCTGTACTCCATTTAAGATCGTAATTCTAAATTTTGTAAAAAATGTTGGTATGTCACACACAAATAAGAAAAAAAATGTGCATGTGGGTCTAAAGCAAAACTGTATTCAAACTATGCTGCACTTTTACAGCCATGAAATTATCTTTAACAAGTCATCTCAAGTATTTTGTTATGTGAGTTGTTTCAGTTTATGTCTGTGAAAGTGAAGAAGAATCCTTATTGTTTTAAAAGTTTTCTGCAGAAATGTTGTGTATTTTCTACACTTGGTTGGAGATAATAAATTAGCTCTGGGATAATCTACCAATACATCTAAGTTCATTCCAAGTTTCTATGCACTTGCTACATATTTTATATTTCACTGAAATTTTACTCTCCTAAGAATATGTCTGGCCATCAACAGCAAACATCAGTCTCTCCATGTCAAACATAATGAAAAAAGCAAAATAACAAATGAAAAAGCTGATGCTAGACATTCCTATGGGTTCTACTTGTATAAAAAACATGAGTTTTTAGGGTTTAGCAAGTAAATCTGAATTTGATAGGGTTGTTTTTGGGTTTTTTTTTTTGTATTGTGGAATATTATCTGTCAAAACACAGCCCATGATAAAGAACACTACCAATGTAGGTTGTTAACCTGAGAAAGTCATTCAAGCTATGACACTGAATATCATGGAAAACCTACTGTTCATCTTTTTTTTAATCTTTTGCTACTAAATAAAATGCAGGTGAAAATCTAAGGTTTCTTGCTGAAAAAAAAAAAAAAAGAAAATTGAAACCACATGAACGTTTTCTTTCCCTTGCAGCATGAACTGGCTAGATAAGATCTCAAAATCCAAGCAGTGCTGTGATGGTGAATATATACTGATTTCATCAAAGTCTTTAAACAAAATCGGAATGATAAAAGGCTCCAGAGAAAAGGTGGTATTCTGTGGGCAGAATGCCATATCTGTGGCAACTTTGAATTGTGGTACAGAAGTTGGACTTTTTTTCTCCATAGGAGTCACAAAAGCGGAACACTATGTTGAATTGACTTCATCAGTGTTAATTTTAAATCTCTAAATACCAAGCACTGTAGTAAGAGTGTTTTATTTGTTCTCAGTTCTTCTGACAACCACTTTCTATTGAAGGCATTGGATTCTTGTGTGCACTGCCTGTTACAAGTCATAAACTAAGAGGAAAATGAGGCAAGTATCTGTTAAATTTTCCAGGCATTAGGTTACAGGTTATTAGTAGCCATGAATCCCATCTGATATTAAATGTCTTCGACAGCTTCTGTTTTAACAGCAATCTGGTGTATGCTACAGCTTATTAAACAATCAAAAAGCATTTAATACTAATGAAGCTTCTTTATTAGGTAAATAAAATAACAAGATATCTGTTTAAAATCTTTCATTAAATGGTTATGTCTTCTCGCTGAAGGTGATGCATTTGGTTTGCAGAAAGAGTAAATCGTCACTGATTGTCACTATCAATTTATTACAGAAAGTTTCCACGGTCATAAACTACCAACCTCCAATATCTTTGGCACTTAAAAATAGCAGACAAATAAGGTCCTACAGATGTTTAACTTAAAGATCCTCATAGGACCATTTAAAATCTTCAGTAGTTCCCTTTCTGTCTTTCTGATGTTTTCCTTTTCTCTTCTGCCTTTCATAAGAATACACAAAATCTGTGGTTGGTGATTTTTCAAAAACTTAAAATATGAATAGAATATGTATTTTTAACAGATTATTGAGCTGTGTTCAAAACACTTTCTCTTTTTTTCCCACCATCTTACTCATTCTCCTAAGCCTTATACTCTATTCAATCATTAAGTGATTAAAATTACCAAATTCCTAAATTCAAAACTGGAACATATTTCAACACATTGAAAAATGTGTTTTAACAGGAAATCAAAATATTAATGGATGAACAGATCGTATCTTTTAATACTTTGTTCCACCTCCTTTGTGTTCTCTGACAAGGAATAATAGATTTTGTAGAGATGAATTTAGGTGTGGCTGTAAAAGATATGTATACATATTTTGGTATAACTATACTTTTGGCTGCATTTACTATCATGAAGGATGATTAAAAAGTGTAGTACTCTTCTCATGTACATTGTAGCTTCTGTCATCTGCACTATCATTAACAGATAAAAAGTCTAAAGAAACCTAACTGACTTAATTTACTACTGTGTGAAGTCTATTTACTAATGATGTGCAACTGGAGAACATGCTGTTTTTACAGTTACAGCCTCCGGCCCAGACTTATAAAATATGCTTAGTTGCCTAAATAGACAGGTAAGTGCTTGGTAGGATTTTCAGGATCTCCTAGCCTTCATTTCAAGAGCAGTAAAGGTAATGAAAAGCTAGTGGCACAACAAAAATGCCACTAGAGGCTTGGCTGCATTTTCAGGTAGCTAACTACCTTCTGAAATGAAGTTCATTCTGCTTTTCCTGTATTTCTCATCAGTGTTTTATGGCATTGTGGTTTTCTTCCAATTCTTTTCAGGCTGACTCACAAAAATTTGGTCTTCATGTATACAACTGAGGAAAAGGTGGAGTTCCTGCGACCACAGCCACCCATTTGTCGAGCAACACTATGGTTCCACAAGTACTTGCTTAATATGTGAAAACATCACATTCAGATCTCCTCACTGCTTGATTCAGACAAATAGCATGTCAGCCAAAGCATGCTAAGACATCATTATTTCTGTCTTGACATTGTAGTTGGAATTTCTTTCAATCTTCCCTCTGTCTGAGGTTGTAACATATAAAAGGGGGTTTGAACTCTCATTTTTTGCATCCCTAGTAAGCACTATAGTCTTGCTAAACTACGGTCAGTCCATGTGATGTTGTCCATAGGTCCAGTTAAAATTTTATAATACAATGTAAGGTAGAGTTGCTCCAAAAGATAAGACTGAAGAAGAGAAGCAGGACCTCTTGCCAGTATGCACATTATGAAAGGAGCCATCGCTGAATTTCTTGCTGAAATTTACATTCAATGTGAAGTAAAAGAGGAGAGTAAGAGGGATACACAGTACAGGAATACCTAGCGGACAAGATAATATCTTGGAAACAAAGATTTTTTTTCATCTAAATGTGACAAAGACAAGTTTTTCAAAATTACTTTTTTTCCTAGAAAAATAAATTCCTTACAAAAAGTTGTTGGCTGTTTTCAGTGGAATCATGTATATGTACGTAGGAAGCAGTTCTGTGATAAAAATTAGAACATTTTTGTAAACTCAGATATGCTGATTGTTTGGCTAAGCCACTTCCCAAGGTGGGTTGACCTTGGATGGCTCCCCAACCCCCACACAGCCATTCTCTCACTCCCCCTCCTCAACAGGACAAGAGGAGAAAATAAGATAGAAAAGCTCATGGGTCAAGATATAGACAGGGAGATCACTTACCAATTGCCATCACAGGCAAACCAGACTTGACTATGGGAAGATTATTTTAATCTGTTGACAATTAAAAATAGAGTCAGATGGCGAGAAACAAAGAATAAAACTTTACTTTCCCTTCTTCCCAGGTTCCACTTCACTCCTTCATTCCCAACTCCTCTACCTCCCCCTGCCCTGAGTGGTGCAGGAGGGATGGGGAATGGGGGCTTGTAGTGAGTCCAGAACAGCTCCTCTCTGCTGCTCCTTCCCTCTTACACATTTCCCCTGCGCCAGCATGGGCTCCTCTTCATGGGCTTCAGCTTCCTTCAGGGTACACCCACCTGCTCTCCAGCATGGGGTCCTCCACAGACTGAAGTGTAGATAACTGTCCACCATGGTTCCCCATGAGCTGCAGGGTCAGAACCTGCATCACCATGATCTCCCCAGGCTGCAGGGGAATCTCTGCTCTGGCACCTGCAGCACCTCCTCCCCTCCTTCACTGACCTTGATGTCTGCAGAGTTCTCTCTCTCACATTTTCTCAGTCTTCTCTCCCAGAACTCCAGTGCAGCATTTTATCCTTTCTTAAATACATTTTCCCAGAGGTGCCACCACCTTGGCCGCTGGGCTCAGCCGTGCCCTGTGGTGTGTGGGCTGGAGCCGGCTGGAACCGGCTGTGTCCGGCACGGAGCAGCCCCAGCCGCTCTGCGGCCCCCGCTGCTGCCGGTGCCTGGGCACCTGCACCCCGTGCCACCCATCTACCTTTATTTTCCCTGAAAAAACATTAACCTGAAACAGGGAAACCTTGGATCAGGAAATCACATCTGTTCCCATCCTCCCCTGCTCTCTATTTTTATCTTGGGTCTGGTACATATTGTTGACTGTAAAAAGAAGTTAAAGTGTTTCAAAGTCAGAAATTACTTGAAGATATATTAACCTGATGATTTGAAAAAGAGTATTCTTTGGTGCTTTATTAACACTGGTAATGTAAAAACAGATCTAATAACCTTTTTTCTTTTCCATTTAGTAAAAAGAGGCTCCTTACTCTGAAACTAAGAAAAAGTTTATTGTAATAACAGATACATCTGAAGTAGGAACTGTGTTATATTTGAGAATCAATTGTAAATATTTATGCTAATAGTTACATAATCAAATTTGTGCACTGGAAATTTTTTCAAGCTTTTTTTTTTTTAAATGGAAAATAGCATAGAATGATATATTCCTCAAACTGGAGAAAACCAGAAAAGGGTAATGGGTGGGTAAGTGCATAAGTACTCTTTTTCTTAATATCATTTACCATTTTCAGGTGCTGAAATGTACAGATAATCTAGTACTCATGGCCTGAACCATTGCTTTCAGTTGCTACATTCTGAATTTTACTAATATTCTACTCAAATACTTTCTAATACAGAGATCTACATTGAGACTTTTACATGATAGGCAGCTGTGTCCAGTAGTCCCAGTCAGAATTTTATGGAGATTCAAAATCATTGTTTGTGTTTGGGTTTTATTTCCCCCAAGCTACACCTGTAATAAATCAGTCCTAAAATTCATGATATGCTTCAATAAAAATGAACAAATCTGTGCCCTCTGACATCACATCACACCTCCATCTCAGAGCAGCAGCTAGTGGCTAGTTGGGTGCATGTGATTCAAAATGTAAAGTACTGTCATGAGCTTAATTTCCTTTGACCTTTAAAGGGTGAAAGGGACTCAACTGTGTCTCAAGTATTGGTTTCTTACTCGGTAAAGTATAACAGAATTTATCCTAGAAGTTAAAGGGTTAAATTCTCAGCCATCCTCAGCATGAAGGGGTATGAGAACTTTTCTTCCACCCACAGATCAAACAAAGAAGTGATTTTCATGAATATATTTTATTCCTTTCCTACTGAAATTGTGAAAGGTATTGTGAAAAGCAGAGACTCATGAAGAGCAGGTGAAAGATAGGCTATTCTAGTCTCAAAGGTTTGCGTTTTTTCTTCTCTCTTGCTCTTTTTTTTTTTTTTTTTTTTTAAGCCCTGGTGGTGTTTTAATGGAAAGTACAGGAATATAGGTTTTTCCTTATGATATTTCAGTATTGCCTCATCTGGCCTGAAAAAAAGAACATGCAGTAAGTGATTTCTTTTGATGGTTTTCCGAATCTCAAAGGGAGGTAAGTTGGAGGTAGAAGTTCAGAAAACCAATTCAAAATGCACCATATTACAAAAGCTGATACTTTTGAGGAACTTTTCCCTGCACAAAAACCTTGAACAAGGCAGTTGGCCTCAAGAGGTCATGACTGATGACAAATGTATCCTGAGTTTCCCCATTGTCTAAGTAGTTCATTAAAATCCTGGTTCTTGTCAATGCTCTCTGAGCTGCATAACTTACCCAAGCACAGGATTCATGTGTCAGGAAACTGATAAGCCCTGTAATATATGGGTGCGATTTTGGATCTAGAATTAAGAGTATGTTTATACGATATAATTCAGCCTCATAAAGGAATATCTGAATTAACTTGAGCTCATAAAACCAAGTACTGCCATGGTAACATTTTTCCTAGGACCAGAAATAACTTGGATACATCTAGAGAGAACTGTCTTGGTCATAAGCATGAGAGGGTATTGCCTAATCTAGACAAGAGAGGCTGCTCAGAATTACTACACCAGCGATGTTAATGGAGAAACTCCAGCCACGATGTCCTCTTTCCCATGTGGCTGTTGGGAAGGAGAGATTCTCTTTGGGGGAGCTGATAGGGGACAGAAAGAAACGAAGAGAGGATAAATTGAGTACAGAAGACAAAGGCCTATCAGACCTTACATCCTTCTCAAAGATACATCACAAGACCATTTACTCCTCAAGGGAGCTGCCTTCTGTTAGAGACTCACTGCACTTCCTTACTTATTCAAGGTCATAAAACAATATAATGAAAGAAGAATAAATTTAATCAGGTTGGCTTACTCTCCAAATACCAAGCTCATACACTGAAATGTCTGGGCACCAGAGGTGGGAGAACAGACGTTGTCTGGAGTGTGGACGATATCAAAAACTTTTCTGATTTTGCAAATGAATGTTTTATTTGTTTCTTTTTTCTGCTTCATTACTTAGCCTTTCAAAACTTTCAGAGTACACTTTGTACCTAAAGTATAAGGACAGCAATGTTACAAGAAAATCTGTCCTCCTTGGATCTGTAACCCAATTTTCAACACATTTGATTTTTTAACAAGTCACATTGGATCAGGGTGAATGATGGAGAACCTATTCATCAAATATTACACTAAAAAAAAATCATTAAGTTTATCACATTATTCTGACAGTGTTCAATACACTTTACTTCAGTCGGGTTTTCATGAGGACTTTAACAAACACCTTCAGATTTATATATGATGTGCATTTTTCTGTAAATAAGGTTATAATATAAAATAACTTATAAAACATGTGAAAAATCTGCACTGAAACTTGTTCAAAAAGAAATAAACAATATGCAATCAATAAGACTGTGATTAAATTAATTTTATATGGAAACTTCTGCATATTAATAATTTATAAAATACAATAATTTTAAACTAAATTCAGATGAAATACTTCCCTAAAACCATCTGAAAAAAGCTTAAAAAATTACAAATTCTCTTACTATCTGCTGCAATAAAAACTGCAGAAATATAATGTTAGGACTTTGTCATGATGATCAGCATAAAAGAGAAAACATAAGCAGGTGAGACACAGCATCTGAATTAAGTCAATGCTTAATTCAGGGCAAACTTTCTGGATTCTTTTGATCAGTGTCATCATGTCTGAATAGTGGATTGTGTAATAGTTGTGTGGAGAGTTGAATCTGTGAACTACAGTGGACTGAATACACTAGCTATCAAGATACTAATATATTAACTTTGTAGTATCATAGATTATGTGTATGCATAAATTGTTGAAAAATTATCTTCTGCAGGCATTTAAACTTTATTCAGCCTACAGGAGCAGATTTAATAACATAGGCATTTATCTTGTAGCAAAGTTCTTGTGTGTTATATGGCTGACTGAATGATGAAACTTCTTCGTTAAGTCAATTTGAAAACTATAGTGTATAATAAGGAACAAATGCACATCAGGCTGGGTTCTTCAATGTATATAGCTTGATTTTTCTTTTTATTAATTTAGACTTGGCCCTGTAACAAATCTTCTGAGGATCTCTCAGATGCAAATATGTTCCTCTCTATCTTGCTGCATGCTGCAGGACTTCTTTGTTTATACACAGCCACTGCAAAATGCTCTCTGTTCTCCTTTATACTGTCTTTCGAGATAGCTTGCACATCATCTGTTGGAGCACACAATTATGCTATTTAGACACATTCCCACACTGAAGAGGCCCAGCTCTTTGTTTAACAGATTTGGTATACCTAGAGAAGGGAAATGCTTTATTGTTAAGTTGAAATCAACCTTAACTCTATGGTAAATAAGGAAAAATGCAAATGCAAGCTGTTATTCATACACAAGAAGAAATGGAAGAACTTAAAATTTATTTATAACAAAAATCAGCCTGAAAGTCTGTTTTTTAAACACTTAATTTAGTGTAGTTGTTTTCTTGAAATGTCCTTTTCAGGAACATTTTCTTTCTAGAATAAAATTGTTACAGTTAAAAGGTACCAACAGCAATTATCTAGTCCAACTCTGTTTCTGCATATATTGAATTTCAGGTTTAATTAACTGAAGATAACCTGCTCTGATGGAAAGATTACGATTGCTCATCTCTCTGGATTTCTCTAGGAAATCTGTGCAGATTAAATCTCTGCTCTCCATCCTTGGGAAAAATGAGAAAAATAAAAAGCTGTATTCCCTTCAAATGAATTAAAGTTGGAAGATTTGTACTCCTGTAATGAAATTAAACATTTCCTCACTTCTGTGGAGTGGCATTAGTCAGAAATGTCAGAAAATGACTTGTCCCCTGAAATTGTCTAGCTTGTTAAAATTGATTCAATATTTTCCTTTTTATTGGCAGTTTACCTTTCAGTGCAGTGTTTCACCCACTGAACTGTGTATTTTCTCTTGATTTACAGCTTAATAAGTGAACTTGATACAAGTAATTAACTAGAAATGTTTACAGCTCATTATTGTCCGATAAAAGATATTATATTATTTTGGAATGACTATAGGTTTCAGATGATAGACTTCCAAAACCTTCCATCTAACAATACCATAGCAAGTTTATTTTTTTACTTTTTTTTTTAATTTAGAAAGGCATATTAGAAACAGCAGGGTTAAAAATGATGTTTGGCATTTGTTCCCTTGCTCCTGAGATTCATTGCAGTATAGTTAACTAACAAAGACAACAAAGGCATGAGCGATACGAGCTCACAAGTTAACTGCAATACATGCTTCCTCACATTGTTGCAACATGTAGGCTGATGAGTGGATTGGGAAATGCAATCAATGTACAAGGTATCTGTCATCCTGCCTTTAAATGATGGCTAGAACAATAGTGATCTATTTTGTTACAGGAAGTTCAGATCTGAAATTTTAGAAACATTAAAAATCATGGCACTGGTAAAATTAATTTTGGTTTTATCTTTTTTAACAATACCTGCATTGTGACTGGAGATTTATTTCCTTCCATTCTTCATCAAATGTGAACAGTTTGCTTGTGGTTGTAAGGATCATAGTAATGCCCCACCAGTATGTTTCCTTATTTATCTCAAAAGATAATTCTCAGAGTGATTGGATGCTCAATGCCTGTGGTAGCTGCAATTTCCTGAATGAGATGTTGTTGCATTGTTAGAAACTCTCAGGGTCAAAACTAATCTTGTAAAAGCTTCTAAGCCCTTTTAGACTGTTCATTTATTTATATGGAAAACATATTACTACAGAAATGTTGATAAGGAATCAACCTAAAAAGATAAAAAAAAAAATGCAAGATTTTTTTCCTGTTACCTCAGCTTCTTGTTTCTGTCTTCTCTGCATATATTATTATTAGAAGACTATATTATAGAGAAGACAATCAAGTCTTATTTATTTAAATATTCATGGAAGCTTTCTGAATTTCCTTCTGAATTTCTGTTTCTGATGAGATAATCTTGCATATTTTGGATGCCAAAGCAGACATCTCCTAAAACTATGCAAGGTGAAAAAAATTCCTATTTTTCAAACTGTATTTTTTTGTATATTCACTGTTATGTGGGAAAAATTAAAAAAAAAAGTTTGCCAATCAGCTACAAACACTCCATTTATGCAGATGGTGATTGTGAAGGATGTGAAGAGACCTTTGATCCTAACTCTGTCTTTTGAATGGGAATTCATGAAAGCACTTCACTTTACTTAAATTCTAAAGATATAAGTAATTTGATTGATCTACTCCCCTGTTTAAAACTGAGCACTTCTCAAGCACTTTGCTGAATTGGGTGCTAACAGCATAGCAAACCACTAATGTCAACACTGATGCTGGTACAACTATTGTGAATACAAGGATCACATATTACTTATTATCGAAAGTATGTTGCTCATCACAGCTAAGTTCTCTTGGTAGATTCATAAGCTGAAATGAAATGATGCTGTATTTCTCTTTTATAAGTCCTTCAAACATTAAGGAAAACTCAGTGAGGAAAGATTATTTTTACTGGATATAGTACTGTTGATTCTGGGGCAAAATGCTCTTTTATACTGAGAGTTAAATTAAAAAAAAAGTTTTAATAGTTCTTCACATAATTCTTTTTAGACTACAATTGCCTCATAGAACTATGCAAATAGTAAAAAGCCATCATAACAGACTTACTTAAACCGTTAATGTTTCTCTTTTGCTTCAGAAAAAAGTATCTGAGAAGGAAAAAATAATCAGGGTTAATTTTTGTTGCAGCCTAACTGAACCTCCTTACTTGTATGACATTACCAATTAATGAGGTACTTGAACTATTCAAAAAACCAAACAAAGGAATGAAAAACGCCACCAACATCTCCAAACCAAAAAAAATATAAATGTATGATGCAGCTAGCTTGAAGTCAAGGAATCAAAACAGTCTTACAAACATATAAAAATGGTATATACTTGTTTAACACACAGAAATGTAAAATGAACAGCTCTAGGATGACATGTTTTATTATATGGAATGGTCATATGAAAAATATTCCACCCTGAGATCAAGCAGCAATACTTGCTTTCTTAGCAAAACCATTTATTCCAAAAGAACCTATTATTGTGTGACAACTGTACATTCGAGGTTCATACTAGATATTCAAATTTGGATAGATTTCATATTTAGCAAAGAGAGTGCTGTTTTCCCTCCATATGTTCAAAGACAGAATGACACATAGCATAAGAATATGTGAAAAAGTCCTTAGAGCAATATAAAAGTTTTCCATGGCAACAACATCTAAAAGATGATGAAGTCAGTCCTGTAGAGATGGTGCCTGAGGACATCCGTTTTCATATTATAACATGCTTAACCCTCATAAGTAGATGGAAACATGGCTCCTTGTGCAGTCTAATGTCAGCCAAATTTAGGAACTAGCCCAGAAAATCACTAGCTGGGATGAATGGATAAATCCTATTTAATAATTTGAGAAATTTACTTCTTCATACTTGCCCCAGAAAGTACAGTTTTAAAAGTTGCACTCACCAGTGGTGAAAGATTGTTCTCCTTCTCACAGTTATCTTGGCATAAACAGCAAGTGTTATATCATCTTTCAGAAAGGTTGGAATCATTAAAGCTTTAGAATTTTGCAGTAATATATCTAGAATTAACACACAAAACTATTGCATTGAAAAATGTTTATTCTTTAAATCAATAATAATCTTGCAGAGTGATAAATTATATTTTTTGTTAAAATTTTTACTTCTTTAATTTAAATACTGCAGGATAA
Source organism: Phaethon lepturus (assembly GCF_000687285.1). Classification (NCBI taxonomy): domain Eukaryota; kingdom Metazoa; phylum Chordata; class Aves; order Phaethontiformes; family Phaethontidae; genus Phaethon; species Phaethon lepturus. Next base: position 17,604 of record NW_010535329.1, read on the forward strand.
ACTTTAAACTAGTTCCTGTAGAAAGTTGTTTGTTCTTTACAGCAACCGGAAAGAATTTTGCGTAGGAGCTGTAGTGGGTATATTCACTGTGTTCATTCCAGATACTTCAGAGTGAGAAAAGGGATGAAATCAATGAAGAGGGATAGCTCCTTCTGGGAGATGCAGAACATGTAAATAGTGTCCTTTTGGAAGACCTTCTCTCTCTTTATATAAACTATGCAGATTATAAAAAGTAATATGGACATACTTTCAACATCTATACAATAGATATGTTCTCCCTTTATCCTTATTTTTAATGAATGAGGGTAATCTATTATTCTTAATAGATTAACAACATCTACTGCAGCTATGCATACATGTAAAATATCTTAATCTCAGTCCAGCTCAAAAACCCTGCCTTTTTGATTAGCAAATAAAGCCTATGCAGATGAGAATAAAACCCAGTGAATTTTGATAGTACTGTTCTGTAAAATCTGATGGAATGTTTTATCAGTTTTCCTACTTCAGAAAAACACATTGTCCATTTTAGAAGAAGAGAGCATTGTCCATTTTAGAAGAAGAGAGCTTTTTTATTATCTTGTAGAGTTTATTTTGTCTTGCCTTATTCTTATGTCAGTTCTGGAAGGTCCATATAATCCTGCTGATCTCCAGACATTCAAATGATGGTGATTTGAAAGCTATTCTCATGTAGAGCTACTTCACTGAGTTACTGGTATGTGTCTTGACTTTTTGAAAGTGCGAAAACAAATTTCACCTAAAAGTGCCACAGGTGCTGCAGAAGAACAAGGTCTGAATAAAAATAAATTGCCTTTTTTTCCCTGTGATAAATTGCCTTTTTCTCACCATGCATATCAGCTCTAGCTTGAAAAGTAAGAATGAGGGGGCACAGTACTAACAATTTAATACCTCCTCCTTTCTCTTTTGAGTATTGTAGTGTACCTGTATCAGCAGCAGCATATCTGTCCACCAGTCCAGTTCCTCTTTGATGTGATGACTTGAGTCAGACTTCAAAAGTATCACTTGCAAAAACTAAGAGTTTGGAAGATGTGCCAGAGAGCTAATCTCATTAAAATGGCTCAAATGCTGAACATAAACAACTCCTTAAATGAGAAACAAGTTTACTTTAACAATGTTGAGCTATCTCCATGTCATTAGCTTACATGCACTAAATGAAAACATGGAGCAGTAACAAACTGTGGAAGTGTAATGCTGATCATCACATTCTTGCTCAAGAACCACTCAGCATTAAAGAGCATCAGTATGATACCCTCTACTAAAAGCAGATGTCCATTTAGGATGTAGACCTCCAAAACCACCCTGAAATTATTGCTCTGATTCGTCATATCAGTCAACCTTGTGAATGTAGAAGAAAAGGAGAATAATTTTTGACTATTGTCCAATAATGATTCACTTTTACATTTTCTATTATGTCACCTGGTTGCATCTCAAACAATTGTCTGTTCCCTACGATAGATTTTGATGAAGAAGTTACACTGGAAATCTTCCATTTCTTTTTAATATATTAAAAATAATTAAAAAAACAAAGAAAAAAAGAATAATTTTGCTCTGTGCTTTGTACTTCCCTAGTTTCCTATTTTCCCATTTTAAAAACATACACGTGGGATTTCATTATTTCAAAATGCTCATGACTAATTGAGACCTTCTTTTAGCCAGCATTACAGTGTTCCCCTGTAGCCTTCAACCAAGAAGTTTTTTTCATTAGTGTTTTCAGCATTAATAAATAAACTAATAAATAACTTCCTTTTTTCTCAAAGTTAAAGGTATTTAAGGAAAAAAAAAACAACTCAGCTAGAAGCTTTTATAAAATTTTCTAAGCAATCCTTCCTTACACTGTTTTGCTACAGTTTTTGACCATTTTAAGCCCTGCTTATGGATTATTTTAGAAAAAACAACCACTTAATATTTTAGAAAAGGGTGACAGGGAAGAAATTCATTGAGTGCTGCAAATACCCACAAGCATTTCCAGTGCTGAAAGACATATGGAGTTAGTATGTTAGTTTCTTTTAGATGGTTAGGTGACTGGACAACATTGCTCTTCTGCTGATGCATAGTCATGCTCACAGCTCATGGGAAAGATGACGTACAGTTATAGGAGACCTCCAAGATTTTACTACTGTAACAGCACCTACTGCACTGACTCAGGAAAGGTAGCTGAATCTTTCCAACCTATCCATAAGACTGTGCTATACCTCACTGGTGGAGCAGAGATACAATTATAGATATCGAGATCTGGGTATAAGGTTTAAAGAGGGATATGCCAGTAAAAAAGTCTATTTTTAAAAATTAGTCAATTAAAAACAAAACCAAACCTGATAAGCAAACAATATCCCCTTAAGTGGAAACAGCAGCAGTATTCAAGCACAACTACTTCATTCTAAAAGTAATAAATGTGAGGAATAAGTTGTCAGGTAAGCCCACTGAAGCACATACTATAAATGAATTTAAGAGACAGCTAGAAGTTTTTATAGAGCTAGAGGGGAAATTAAAGGCAATGACAAAGCAGGAAGACTAGGCTGAACTAACCCATATAAAAGACAAGTTTTCTGGTTCTTCTCTCCAGCATTTCTTTATGTTCATTACAGAGTGTACCTGATACTTGCTATTGATGTTAGAGAAGGGCAGAAAAAATGAAGTTGTTACAAGTACATTACCCCAAAGGTCCCGGAGCTTCACTCATGGACAGGAAACGTAAAAAAAAGTGGAAGAAAATGTTGAGACCTTGACTTTACCTGATCTGACATGCTGTGAAGCCAACAGAGCACAAAGAACCACTAGTAGGTCATAGGGGAGAAAACACATGGGATATGGCTGATCTTACCTCCTTTGCACTGTGTTGAGTAATACTTTGTGCATTGTTTTTGTTCTGCTGGATTGTCAGAGTCCTAGAACTGCATCAATAGCTCTTCATGTTGGGTCTGATCCAACTCTCATCAAAGTAAGGAAGACTTTTATTGATTCACCTGTGAGCTGGATAACTTTGAGCATATGGTCCATCCTGTACAGGGTAAAAAAAAAGTACTGCAGCTGGTTGAAATGGTTTCAACAGAATTAAGTTATGATTTTTTTTTTAAACTGATATTGTCAATATTTTTCATTTGTCTTAGCAGTTGGGCACTGTCTTTCCTAATTTTTAGTGAAAATATATAGCGAGAATTGTCAAACTATTTAATTTACCAGTTATTAAGAGTCAGCTAGAAGTTTTTATAGAGCTAGAGGGGAAATTAAAGGCAATGACAAAGCAGGAAGACTAGGCTGAACTAACACATATAAAAGGCAAGTTTTCTGGTTCTTCTCTCCAGCATTACTTATTTCTTTTACAATTATGTAAAAGGTGCAGGAGTTTATGAAGTTTCAATTTAAATACTGAATTTTTTCTGTAAGATTTATTTTCTATACTAAAAAAATCTAAAAATATTTCTGATCAACATTTGTGTTTACATTATGAAGTGAAATGAAAAGGGAACTTTGCAAGTTAAGCTTTCTCAGTTATTCATGTCTCAAGCATCTCTAATAAAAACAGCTTGTCTTAACTGATTTTCAGGAGTTAGAATATAATAATTCCATTCTCTTCAGGTTTTTGCTGAAACTTGATACCTACAATTATTTTAAGTGTTTGGGATTTATGTATCCACACAAGTGACTTCTAGTGAAATGATTCACCTGTACACAGATACACAGACAAAAACTTGAACACGTCACCCTTAATACTTTTGACATATCTGTCTCAAGCTTGCTACTGATAAAGTACATACATAAAGATAAGAATTTATGCCTATAGGTATTTGCTCATATTTATTGTAGCTCATATATTATATACAGCAGTAAATAGTCTTGGCAAAATGCACCAATACTCTGGGATTAAAATTATATCTGTTGGACTGTTTTTGTTGAATGCTGAAGTGAAGATTTCCACTAACATGTAAAACAAATGAATTCATATAATGGAATGTTTATGTATTAATAAGCAGTAAAATGATACCTTGATTAGGAATGGCAAGAAAACTAAAAAGAAAGGAAAACCTGAAGTCTTAATTTGAGTTTTTATTACCCAGATTCAATAGATCTGCTTTCCCATCTATGGTCAAATGCACAAAATGGAAGAGCTGTAATAGTCATTTATAGCTGGGTATCATACATCTCTAGTCCTCATGGTGCTACTCGACAGCTGTCTAACAGTATTTTGATGATGCAACGTGATGCTGAAACTTAGGATGGCTTGAGATAGTGGCAAAAGGTCTAAAATGTCAAGTGGGTGTTGGCATAATTTTTGGCCCTCCAAGCACTTTTGCCGATAATAAATCCACAGTGACAAGAAATGGTGAGATCGGCCTTTGGAGACTGTCTAATCCAGTCTCTGTAGAAAGTGTCTTCATCACACTGGAGGATCTAACACAAAACAGGAACTACCAGCTGTTGCTTTAACAAGAAAAAAAAGAAAAAAGCTGTAATGGAGCCATCTAGATACTACTTACTTCAAAATTATAACAAAAGTATAGGAAAATTATTGGCAAGTTACTACACATTTCTTCTTCAGAGTTTAACTTCAGGACATATTATACCTTTTCAGGATTTTGATCATTCTGAGTGTAGCTGAAGATGGCCATTTAATTTTGTGAGATCATAAATATTTACACATTTCAACAAGAAAAGTCGCTATAGAATTATGTTTTCTCACTGAAAATTCTAGTTGTTTATTATTTCATTTTTTCAGTGTACATAAATAAACACACATTTGTGTACTGATAACATACCTATTTAATAGCGCGCATATTTTATTATGATTTTCAGAATACGTGCAAGACAAATACATATGCACGCATTTTGCAGATGCAGTGATATATTTTAATATGAAAACTATTTGAAATTCAAATGTTTTCTATAATTAAGGATAGATCATTATTAGAACTTTTATGAACATTCAGTAGTTAAGTGGTAACCAAACAAAAAAAAACCCAAACAACCATACTTTGTTCCTTGGGATTGAATGACAATTAAAATACAGTAAACTGAATGTGAAATCTAAACAAGCCATAACCAATTATTCCTGATGTTTCTGATTGTTAGTGTCACAATTTATAGGCAGTAAGATGCAAAGAATGAGTGAAAGGAATAAGGGGCTTAGGTACTGGAGATATGCTTATCAGATGAATTGGAATTTATGAGACAGATTTGTCATATTTAATTCCCGCTTAAGCTATAAATTTTATCTCAGCAGAAATCCTCTCAAATCTCTGAAAAATGAGAGAGGAATGCACCTTCCAATGCTGTGGTCATATTTATGAGAAACTGGCAAACAACAAGCTGAGAGGAGATACCAGTGGGTGCCTCTCTGTTATCTCCAGGGAGTTGTTCAACTCACTTAGATCTTCCTCAGGAGTTATTCTTCTCTGCCTGTGGCTGTGAAGTCAGCACCAGCCAAGTGAGATCTGAACTTTGGTGTCTAATCTAAGGACCTTGAGATAGCATGGTGAATATAAGCTTCAATATCCATTGCGTAAAAGTACATTAAAATATTTTCTAAATATTATCTAAAATCTTTTTCAAATATATGGAGATTCTTTTTTTCTTTTTTGGCGGGGAGGGGAGAGGGGAACACAGTCTGCTTATTTGCTTTAGGAAGAATTTGAGGATTTAGTATATGAGGTGGCCTGAGGGCTATGTTAATCTCTCTCTTCCTCAGAAAACTTGTGAAAAATCTAGCATTATAGGAGAATAAATAAAGATCTTCAAGAAAGACAAGAAAATTTTTTAAAATAAAACTCTTCTGAACATAAACAAATGCATTGTAACCACATGCTGCAGATCACAGTTGTGGGAACAAATATAATATATAGCCATATATATTTCTTATGCAGCTGTGACCTCCAAATCAGCCGGTACTACCTCCCTTTAAGGTTATTTCATCTCTATGTGCTCACCGTTGTCCTTACATACAGGTTTCCCAAACATAAACAGACTTTCTTTTGAAATAAAACTTTCTTTTTTACCATGTGAGATATAATGTCCCTACCATGATTTTTTTCAGTCCAAGGTCCTGGTTGGGCATGCATGTTGCTGATAGGTGTAAAGTCCAGTGATGTTTTTAGTTTTTTCTTACCTCTGATGAATCATTCAGACTTCAGCAATTTAACTATACAGTTAATCTGAGCTGCCATATATTTTTTCTTGCATATATTTTTATTTGTTTTTTAAACTCCGGAAGTAGTTCAGCTTTCACCATATTCTGTTTTAAACTAGAACTACAAAATACAAGTAAAATTAAAATTGCACAGTCACTTAGAGCATGATTAATATCTTGTTACGTTTACTGGTGGATTCTTTTCTGCACACTGTCATGTATATTACAACTTCCATGTTTGTGATTGTTTGCAATCCATTTTCAAATAATTTAAAATGTAGAGTGAAACAGAGGTAATATAAATTCTGAATATGTGAAAATACACTGCTGACATTGAATTAACTTGACACAGCAGTGTTTAAAATTTAAGTACTCACGGTGAACATAAATGATTGTCTCTTTCAATTAGGAGATATGCATTATTAATGTCTTGCAAGTATTTTACTTAGAATTTGATTTTTTAAGAAGTGAGAAAAATATAGTAAGTCAAGCAAACAAGAACACATTGTTACAAGTTACATATATTATTTACTTATATTTACACTCTGATATATCTAAATGAATATTTACATTCTAAAAAATGTAATATCAAGATAACAATAAATTAGAGAAAGGAGGAAAATTATATGAAGAAGTCATATGAAGACTCTTCTGGAAGAATTAATGTTTCATGGTGTTGTCAAATACAATTTTTGTAAGGCACATAAAGTTTGTGACACCCGCTTACATAATTCTTTGCTAGCAAATAAAATAACCAGTTTGAATATCTACTATTTAAAACAATGTGACGAAGAGTTGCTCCTACACTACCTATGTAGAGAAGGGTTCCCTGTTCCAGTCCTAGGAAAGATGACCTCAACAAAGCAACAGTGAAGGGGGAAAAAACAGAGAAGAGGATTTCCCAGAATCTCCCTTCTCTTGCTCCATTGGTTGTAATAATCCATCCCACATTGATTTTTGTCAGGGAATAGTATGTAGGTGGACAAAATAGCTTTCCAGCTATTGTTGTCCCTTGTCTCCAGCACAGCTGTATTTGAATTTTCATTTCATATTCAGAAAAAAAAGAAGAACGAACCAAACAAAAGAACTCTAAACCCTAGAGCACATTCATCTGGAGAAAAGCAATTTAACAGTGACATCATCGAAGAGCCTCACCACGAGGGTGGCACTTGTTTCATGTACTTCTGGCCATCTAACAGTTAAATGTCAGTCCACAGTTAGGTCTCTCCTAACTGTGAGTTTTCTCCCCAGATTGAAGAGAAACAGAGTCTGCAGTGATGATTCACTCTATCTGCATCAGAGTCTGAGACAGGGAGAATAAATCTCTCTCTGCAGGTGCTTTTCTGTAACAATTTGTTAGGAAGAGACCCTGAAGACTTGTGTGCGGGTTCTAGAGCACTAACCAGTAGCACTAACCAGTCCTGTAATCCCCAAGGTCTAAATCACATCAGATGTCTAATTTTACCAGGGAAAATTAGATTAGATTAATTTCACCATAAATTGTCAATTCTCACTGGGAAAAAAGAAAGCAAACACCAGAAGAAATCTCTTTGAAAGAGAAGCCTTAAATTCCTCAATCCTGAAAATATTTTTTGAAAAATAAATCCTAAATATTAACATATATACAGAGACAAGGTGCTGGGCTCAAGTCTATCAAAATTTTTGAAGCAACATTCAAGCAATCTCTATGTATAAATATCTACACTCTCCTTCACACAGCTGGAATTCAATACTTTATGATTCTTAGTGAAAGGACATTCTCAACATTTACTTAAAGGAACTCAGAACAATGCAAGAGCCATTGTTTTGAAATGTCACAAAACAGCTTAGTGTTATCACATAGACGTATAGTGATTCTTTCCATAAAATACGATTAAAAGTGAATCTTGCTACTTACATGTGTCTTCATTTCTGCTTTGTGTTTGTTCACAGTTGTTGTAATACGTATGTCAAGCCAGTAATGTAATGAAGTAATAATAGCTTCACACGTACTGACAGCCACCAGGAAGTTATATAAAGTAGTGAAAACAGGACTTTATTCACTCACCAAAACTACTTTAAAACAAAGTTAATCATTATTACACTATTTCTTTTTTTGCCTAAGGGATAAAAGAGGTGAGATGTTGCTCTTTAACAATCCACAGTCTTGGGTCAGTTAAAAAAATTTTGTAAATGGACTACGTTGTGTAAGTTGGGTTTTTTTGGTATGCTCACAATACCTTACATCTTTGTACCTTGCATGACTTTAAATGTACATTCAGACTTCAAAGGCAATTTTTAGAGCACCATTTTGGATATCTTTTTTTATTTAATGTTCCCTCAAAGATCCTATACACAAATTCTTCATTATAAAGACTCTGGTGTCAAACAGAATCCAGGTCAATTTGATTTGCAATGGATTATTGTTTTTATAATCTACTTCCTGTAATACCTCCATAACTTTCCAAAACTTCGTAGTTTTGGAAGGTTCTCTGTGTGATTTGGATTGTCTTTTGTGCATAAGGATGTGTAATTACTCAGTTACATTGAGGTGCGCATACCTAAATAAAGCCAGCCTGGTCTTAGGAAACTCAGGATCATGTGAAAGCCCATATTTTGTTGAGAGAGAAGCCTGTAGGCAAGATTATGAGACATTTGAAGCAGCATTATTATTCTTAGCTGATTGAAGTATTCATCACAAGATATTTGCTGAATGTAGCCGTTTATTCTGCCTTCATGAATAGATGGAAATTTGTATACATTTGTTTCTCAGGACACCTCCACTAGTTACTCCAAATATATTCAAGCTTTGGGATTTTTTATGAACTTTAGCAGAATATTCCGTCACTTGTATAATGTTTGCAATTCACTATTTAAGATTTGATTGGTCTCCAAAGCAATATAATTCTTGCACTGCTAAATTTTTAGGCTAGAGGGATTATAATGTTTAAGCTTACTTCCTGCTGACAACAGGGACGTTCTTTACCCAGGGCAGCATTAGGACTGATCTCAGAATGATGAGAATGGATACGTGCTTTTATGAAATTGTAACTGCTTTTCTCTAATGTCTTCTAGTTTGCCTTTCTTAAAAAAATATTATGTCTGTTCTTTTTTAAAGAACTTAGTTGAATAATTGTGAAGATTTAAATAATTTCTAGGTTCTTGCTAAGGCTGGCATCCAAAACCAAACAGAGCTGTCCATCCCTAGCTTCCTTTGCACATGTCACTGTAGGGGATCCATTTATTTGTATGCTGAGAGTGAGTGAAGCAACTCAGATAAGTTACAGTCCACTGTACAGTTTAACTCAGACACTTGACTTTAAACACAGGCTATCTGAATCAAACTTGAACATCAGGCAAGTGTAAATAAAACTGAGTTTGGCAGGTTATGTTGTGAGATTCACTCTTCCTTATGCCAGTGCAGATAAATTTGCCATCATGTAAGCCAGCAGGCACCATTCACAGAATCATGGAATCATAGAAAAGTTTGGGTTGGAAGGGACCTTTAAAGGTCATCTAGTCCAACCCCCTTGCAACGAGCAGGGACATCTTCAAACAGATCAGGTTGCTCTGAGCTCCATCCAACCTGACCTTGAATGATTTGATTTCTCTTTTGTTAATATTTTTTTTGGTTGTCAATTTGTGGTGTGTTGACCTTGGCTAGATGCCAGGAGCCCAACAAGCTGCTCTATAACTCACCATCCTCAGCTGGACAGGGGAGAGAAAAATATAACAAGAAGCTTATGGGTTGGCATAAGGACAGGGAGAGATCATTCAGCAGTTATCTTCACAGGCAAAACAGATTCAACTTGGGAAAATTAGTTCAATTTATTGCCAATCAAAATCAGATTAGGATAATGAGAAATAAGATCAAATCTTAAAACTCCTTCCCCCCACCCCTCCTTTCTTCCCAGGATAAACTTTGCTTCCGATTTCTCTAACCTCCCCCCCAAAACAGCAATACAGGGGGATGGGGAATGGGGGCTGCGGTCAGTTCATCACACGTTTTCTGCCATTCCTTCCTCCTCAGGGGGGAAGATTCCTCATGCTCTTCTCCTGCTCCAGCACAGGGTGCCTTGCACAGGAGACAGTCCTCCATGAATTTCTCCAATGTGAGTCCTTCCCACAGGCTGCAGTTCCTCACAAACTGCTCCAGCCTGGGTCCCTGCCACAGGTGTAGTCCTTCAGGAACAGACTGCTCCATCATGGGTCCCTCATGGGGTCACAAGTCCTGCCAGCAAGCCTGCCTCCAGCATGGGCTCCTCTGTCTTGATGGGTCCATAGGTCCTGCCAGGAGCTTTCTCCATTGCAGGCTTCCCACCACGTCACAACTTCCTTTGTGCATCCACCTGCTCTGGCGTGGGGTCCTCCACGGGCTGCAGGTATCTGTTCCACTCTAGAGCACCACAGGCTGCAGGGGGACAGCCGGCCTCACCACGGTCTTCCCCAGGGGCTGCAGGGGAATCTCTGCTCTGGTGCCTGGATGACTCCTCCCCCTCCTTCTTCACTGACCTGAGTGTCTGCAGAGTTGTTTCACTTCTACATTCTCACTTCCCTTTCTTCAATTGCTGTCCCGTTTTTTTCCCCCTTCCTAATTACATTATCCCTGAGGTGCTACCACTGTTGCTGATGGGCTCGGCCTTGTCCAGGGACTCGTCCATCCTGGAGCTGGCTGGCACTGGTTCTAACAGACATAGGGGAAGCTTCGAGCAGGTTCTCACAGAAGAACAAGCCTCCCTTGTAGCCCCTACAACTACCAAAGCCTTTCCACACAAACCCAATATACACTTCTAGCAATATTATCTGTGGCAACAACTACGTGACTTTTACAACAGCTACCATTGAGAGAGTGTATTTTTAACAACTTCTACAAATTATGGTTATTTTTAAATTTTAATTCCTCTTAACAGTAGTATTCCTTTTTAATGAAGGTTCTGGCAGCTTTATACACACTGACTATTCTCATGCAGGTCTGTCCCTCCAGTGAATTAATTCTCAGATTTAATATTAGAACTATATACTTTTGCTATAACAATTAAAATACAAAATGGAAGTTACAAAACAACCACTGAAGAATATTTAAATTAAAATAAACAAAAAAAGAAACAAACCCTAAAGATTGTAGCATTTGGAGAACATATTATCGACTTAATGTCTCAGTCTAGAGACAGATTTTCATGATCACAACAGTATCTAAGGGAACCCAGAAATGCCATGTGGCTATATTGTACTATGTGCTACACAAATACAAGGAGAAAGATTCTAGAAACATTAGCAGTCTAAGAGACACCAAACTAATAAAAATAAAAAATGTTTTTCCTTACCTGATTCTAAAGTTTCTCATAAAGCATGAGATGAAATTAGCTACCCCTGGATAAAAGCTATTTAAGCCAGTAAATATATTGCTAATTTGTTGTGACATATTCCATCTTTATTAGTTTAATGCCTTGACAGTAAGCCACAGCAAACTAACTTCAGTAGTAAAATTACTATTATAGTTAATAAATTTATGAATCACAGCTCATTTCTTCTGAGCTAAGTGCTAGAGAAAGATGACCACCTGTAAAATATATATAAGGTTGCTGTAACCCCATTTGTACAGCTGTCATTTCAGACTCTGAGGGAATAAAGGTTTTTTAGCAAAAAGTGTTAGCCATTCACAGCCTTTTATCACAACTTTTACACTCCAGAAAGTGAAAACTACTGTCCTTGAAAGTTTTCTTGGAAGCCTAAAACTCCTTACCATACTTAGATACTGACGGGGTTGTTTCAGTATATCTGTCTTTCTGAAACCAAGATTAGAGACCATGCAAGAAATGAACAGGAAAGCTACTGTTCTGATGGATTCAGTGAAAAATTTTTCCTACTGCATAACTCCATTTATCTTTGAGGGACTGTCAAAAATGCTTAATTAACCACTAGCATTCTAGGCTACAGAGCTTCTTTCTTGTCATTTTGAGCATCAGCTAAGTCTCATGTAGACATGCAAAAAAGAATGAACTACAGGATATTTTTCTTGTAGAACTTAAAAAATTGAACATTACAACTATTGTTTCTCTGTTTCCAAGTGGTGACAAGTGATTTTAATGTTAGCTACTATTTTGGGTGCTTCATTAGTACTGAAATGTTACGTAAAATCTTCCTTTTTTGCACGTAATTAGTTTTGTGCAGACTAATTAAACTCATTAAAAAAACATTCTAACTTTTCATTTTTGTTTTTAGTGGTTATAAATTTGTCATGTTTTGAACTTCTGATATATTTTCATAAATTATTAGAGTGAATATCAATGCTCTTCTCTATAAATCATAGCTGATTAGATTTAACTTACTACAAAGTAAGTTAACCGCAGAAGTAGGCAATGTTAAGAACAACGAAAAAAAAAACACCAAAAAACAAACCCACCCACCCAAGAATATAAATACTAGACAAAGTAAAAGCAGAAAGGATTAAGAGATAAAATGTATTTCTTAAACACATTTCTGACCACAACATTTGATTAATGAGTGTAAGCACTGCAGTACGTCTCAGTCCAAAACCACATTTTTCTAAAACACATTAAGTACTGTGTTTGTATTGCTAAATGATTGGGCCCTGCCATTTTCTGTGTTGAACAGAAAGTTTCCGATTAGTTAACAGGAGACTATATTTCATATTTGCTGGTAAAAATTTTTAATAGTAGAATTAAACTCAAAATTGTTTTCTATAATAAAGGCTTTGGAACAAATACAACATGGGCAAATGCAGTGTGTCTTGCTCATATCTTGTTTCATCATTAATAATCTTGAAAGTGCCTTGCCTTTTTCTTTTCCTCTCTTTTTTTCTGCGAAAGACTCGTCTAAGATATGTTAGTATATTTTATGGTCCATTTAGTACCTGATCTGGCTGCTAAGACTGCCACAGGCATGAACATTGTAATGTGGACAAGTTCACAGCAGGACTCGGAATTCCAAATAATTTCATGTCTGATAATGAAGAGGTCAATGGATATTGTTAATGTTCTGCAAAAAGACCCTATAGACCATTAGCAGTTCCTGAAAACAGCCTTTCTAAAAGGTAGAGCTTTTGAAATTGGATGAAGATTTGTAAGCTTTTGAACAGAAACAAGGAATAGGTATCATCTTTCATACAGATATGTAATTCTAATTCTTCACTTAGTCTCCTAACAAGATTTTTTAGCATGGAAATTATTTTCATCATATTAGTGATCTCATATATATAATTCTTAAGCATATAAATGTTATTTACAAAACAAAGAGCATTCACAGAACTTGGAAATATACTGCAGAGCCTGCTAGTCAAAGAACATAATGTAAACTTCATGTGCTTTTCTGGATAAAGCTAGTCATAAATAGACGCTCAAGTCTGTCATGCTTATTCAGATCATGCAGTAATTATAACCCCACTTTTGTAAGTTAAGACTTTGCCAAAAGACCACAGATTTCCCTTTACTATACAATCTGTCTCCTCACAGCCCTGATACCATGGCTCTCTGTAATTATAAGTAGGACAAGAAGGATACAGAAGTGGTTAAGAGAAGGCAGGAACTGAATCTAAAGGGAATGCACTATAAGAAAAGACAAAACTAGAGGAAACTCTCATGTGAAATGTGTCCTGCCCATTAGCCCAGAGCAGATTGACATTGTAATATTGCTATACTTCAAGAAGTTCCTAATGTTACTCTGCCATCACTTCCTCAGAAGATGGTCTCCTTTTTCTTCAGCAAATGAAAAACATTTGAGCAATAAAATGTAATTTTTGTAATTTTTTAAAATACATTTACAATATATGTAATTTTTAAAGTATGAAAAGATATGGAAAGCTAATAACCTAAATGACAAAATATTCATTCAAATGTTTCTTTTTCAAATTAATGATTTTGCAATAATAAAAATGGACATGTTATCTATTTACTCACTTGGCATTCCTCTCACTTGTCATTCCTGTGGCTCAGAACAGAGACTGGTTTTTAGTAAGTATGGGGAGTGTCTTGGAACACACAGTATGACTTCAAAGTGGTCTTTGAGTGCCTTCTTTGTGTCATAGAAGAAAATCATGCCAGGCTGCATTAAAGCTGTTACAATTTTTTTAATGTTCCTGTATAAATTTGGATCAAAGTGCAGAGGTTAATAACCATTCTGGAATCATTTGCCTTGAAGCCACAGTAGCATTTTCCTCTGTTATGAAGGATCAGTCTTAACCCTTCAGCAACAGAGAGGCAAGGACAAACTGGGTCAAATTCCACTTCTGAGTTGAATACACATAAGCTGATATATTGGCCTTTTTGTTTACTGGCTATGAACGAAAGGAATCTGTTGCTATCATCTGCACAGCAGCACACGTAGCATGAACTCTCAAGGAATCAATGTTCAGCCTTTTCACGATTGTGAAGTTACTTTACCATTTCCATGCAGTTTTCCTCTAGGGGATATATTTTGTCCGTAGTAAGTAAGCTTGTTTGTTTTATAGATTGCAAATGAGATCATTGTTTCATTCTTATGACACTTTTATCTAGTCATGTTGTTAATACTAACAGCATTTTTAAGGGCATAAGGACTATCTTTGCATCTTTCTCTAATAAAAACCAGGAGAAAATGCATTTCTAAATTGATAATTTTTCTGTCTCTTATTTAAATACATTTGATTCTAATTCACCCTTGGGAGTGCAGATAGTGGGTATGGGGTGGATGAGTAATATTAACATTGTGTATATTGCCAAAATGATTTCTGTGGAAGGAAAAGATTTAAAATAAAATGCTCCCCTCATGTTTGGTTACATGTCTGAGAGACTGCATGCTTTTCAGCAGCCACTCTCAAAGGCTTACAAATGTTGCATCTTGAACACTGCATCAGAGACGTAGTCTGTAGGCCATCATAGGAAACATTATCTCATGCATTAAAGCTCTCCTCCTAAGCACGCAAGCTAAAACATTACCCAAAAGAATTGCCATTATAGCCATTCAAAGCAGTTAAACTTTTAGCAGGTTTGTAAAAGCATTACAACATCAAGGCCTACACATGGGATCAGAAGCTTTATTTTTCCAGAAACTCCAGAAAGAGGTAGTAAAAATTCATGACAAAGCAGCTGCAGCAAAAATGTTTATTAAAAATGATATTGCACTGTTCATAATAAAGTTAGGATGTTCTCATCTTGCCTGAACATTTACTCAGTTTTAGATAATTCTTACATACACCTTCCATGATGCCTGGAGAAAAAAATAAATCCTTTTTTAGAAATAGCTTATTTATTAAATTAGATATTTGGGATTACTAAAACAATGTTTTGTTACTGCTGTTAAAAAATTAAATTCTCATTCATCTGAGAAGAGAATACTAATTTTTAAGGTAATATCTCTATTTGTTCTTCTATATGACATGTGACTTTTACTTAACAGATTTCAAGAAACCCAGTTTATCTTCCTGGTTTCATATGCATCACTGATTCTCTTCTTCCCCTGATGGCTACAATAAGCAGCTTTCAGTTATTTCAGCTGTCAAAAATTCTTCATACCAATGACCAGCTCCCTTTTAATATAAATTTCTAACTCATTTTCACCTCATGCTAGGGATTTTCTGTAGCTCCAGACCCATCTCTATCACACAGAGAAAAAACATCTTCTCCTGAATTACATTTATCTTGTTATACTAAGTGAGGACCCTTTTAAGTAACAAATCTTAAGTTGCTGTTGTTGTATATTGCTAATGAAATCTGTAACCTGCATGAGATAATCTTAGTTTCATGATATGTGAAAGTACATGAGGAGATGACTGTTCATTAAAATAAAGTAGAATTTATTCAGTTTCACAAGTTCACATTTTATTCCTATATAATGATAGTCATAGGCTCACCCTCACAATTTGTCTTCTGAAGTCCAGATGCAAAAAAATAGGGCAAAGACTAAATAAAAATGTGCTTCCTTCCTCATAACCTGTATTTACCTGTGTTAAAATAGTGGTAAAGTTGAAGTTGACAAGTCCCAATCCCTTAACTGACTTTGCCATTTTTTGTCTCTGTTTTTCCTTTTGACTCCTAGACCCTGTTAACAGCAGTGGAGCTCTGTGTGTGCACCAGCAATTCCTTGCGGAGATGAGCTTGCCATCTCCATTTTTTAAGTGCCTCAGTGCATGTCCGCTGTACTGGGCTTGCTAAGAGGGTTACTGATGCTGAGGCATGGAAGCTGCCTCTTTAAGTGAAATGCACACTAATTTAATTAAGTATTAGTAGTGCCATGTTATTGCTTTGCTTTTTGATCTTTAAGTTGCAAATTACATTTCATCCCATCAACTCATTTGCTTTTTGAAGCACAGTTACTTCACCAACTGCATTAGACAAATAATATGAACACTCTTTACAAAGAATTCTACAATTTATCACTGTTTTACACTTCATTAAACAGAAAAATGAAACAAAATGTATTTCAGACAGAATATGGTTTTAATGCTGAAAATTTTATATAGTCATTTAAAATGTTCTCATACACATCTGCCAAAGATGTTAAGTAGCTAATTATAATTTTCGCCACACAATATATGATAATGTGGTGATAAAATCTGTCTTCAGAAGCATTTGTAGGAAGTAGTCCGCAATAAACATGGAAGCTGAAAGGTCTGAATTTACCAGATGATGCTTCTTTTCTTCTTTCTTGATGGCACAAAAGAAGCGTGAGGTTGTGATGTTGTTTTTGCTTTTTCTTTGTTGTTCTATCTTTTGTCAAGGTCATAAAGCTTACACTTAAAATTGTGAATCGTTTTCTGGCACCTAGCTGAATATTTGAAGGCTTGCCAGATTTTGTGTCACAGAGGTTTTAAGTGACACCTATCTCTTCCTCTCTTTTACCCTATGTAGATAATATTCACATAAAATTAAGAGCCTCTGGAGAAACTTTACATTCCATTTCTTTTTCCAGACTAGTAACTTCTGAGTTTTAATATGTTAGTAGCCAGTTCTGTCTAAATCATTTTCTGAGTAGATGATAAGAAACCTAACCCTTTGCAAATTCAATTAATTGAATAAATAGAACTATGAATATATTCTATGACACTAGCTAAACAAAAAAAAGTAACTAGTCCTTGGGAAAAAAATTATACAACTCTGATCAGCATGAACAGGCATGAAACGAGCAGTATGATTTTGGAACATTAATCATATTTATACATACATTATACATATTTATGCATACATTTTAGCATGTGTTTCCAGTAGTACTTGGACAAGACTTGAACAAGAAATTTAATAACAGATTTTCAAAATGACATTTCAGAAGATGTTATTATTCTTCTGATATTATCATTAAAAGCACATTTGCATATATTGACTCTGTTGTCTATGCCAGTCTGCCACACTGTACTGTACTGAATATGCCAGTCAGGTTCATGACATACTAGAAATATGCATGCACCACTATGAAACCCCTGTGTTCATCCCTTCAACACCCTCCCTGTAAGCATCAGGGGGTCCTGTCAGGTCCTCCCAGAAGTATCTCTTCTCCAAGCTCTCCTCACAAGGCAAGTGCTCCAGATCCTGTCCATTCTAGTGGCCCTTCAGCAGACTTCCTTCATTTCATTGATATTTTTCTGTTATTGAGCAACCCAAAAGAGGCGTTCAACAGAGGAGACTGAGAACAAGGCTCCCCAGCCAGGTGAAGGCAAAGTCACAGTCACGTGATGACTCTGCTCATTTTCTGAGCAAGCTCTCTTTTGGAAGCAGTTGAAAACCTGTCCTGGTTTCAGCCAGGATAGAGCTGGTTTTCTTCACAGAAGCTAGTGTGAGACTGTGTTTTGGATTTGGGATAAGAAACTGTTGATAATGTGCTGATGCTTTGGGTTGTTGCTGAGCAGTCAAGGACAGTCCAGCTTCTTGTGCTGGCTTGCCGGCGAGCAGGCTGGGGATTCATGGGAAGCTGGGAGAGGACACAGCCGGGACAGCTGACCCAGACTGGCCAAAGAGATATTCCCTACCATACGATGTCATGCCCAGTACATAAACTGGAGTTGGCCGGAGGGCGGGAATCGCTGCTCGGGGACGGGCTGTCGATCGCCAGGTGGTGAGCAATTGCTGTGCTGGGCATCGCTTGTTCTTGTACATTCCTTTGTTGGTATTATCATTGTTGTTTCCTTCTTTCTTTCTGTCCTATTAAACTGTGTTTATCTCAACCCACGAGGTTTTTTTCATAATTCTCTCCCCCGCCCCACTGTGGGAGGGGGAGTGACTGCGCGGCTGCGTGGTGCTTAGTTGCCAGCTGGGGCTAAACCACGACAAAAACTTAACCATATTTTTTTCATGTTGTGATGGGTGGACCCTACCTGGATGCCAGGTGCCCACCAAAGCTGCTCTATTGCTCCCCCTTCTCAGCTGGACAGGGGAGAGAAAGTATAACGAGAAACATGTGGGTCAAGATAAGAACAGGGAGAGATTATTCAGCAATTACCATCATGGGCAAAACAGACTTGACTTGGAGAAATTAGTTTAATTTATTACCAATCAAATCAGAGTAAGGTAATGAGAACTAAAACCAAATGTTAAAACACCTTCTCCCCACTCCTCCCTTCTTCCTGGACTCACCTTCACTTCTGGTTTGCCAGCAGCGGGTAAGTCTCGGACCCGACTGGCATTAACTCTATCAGACATAGGGGAAGCTTCTAGCAGCTCCTCAGAGAAGCCATCCCTGCAGCCCCCCACCAGTACCAAAACCTTGCAACGCAAACCCAATACACACGTGTACTATCATTGAACTGGCATAGCTTCGGCAAAGACATGGCTTTAAATCTTAAATTGAGGACAAAAGTCATAACCATAAAATAAATACCTCCAGATTGCCTTATTGTTGAAGCACATTTGATCATAACTCGGATTCCTAAACCAGGTTCAACATGAATGAAATCTGATGAAAGAGGAAGGATCTTAACTAGGTCTCTGACGCACATGCTGAGGGTGGTAATTAAACAACTACCAAGGCTAAGAACCATTGTTCTTTTCTCCACTATACCTCACACCAGGGAAGGGTCTATATCTCTTGAATAATGTTCCTAGCTTTCTTGGAGATTCTAGGTTCTCTCTATAAAGAAATATCAACTGTCTGCCAGGGTATTTGCTGTAACTGGCAAATACTAATAGCAAGTAGTTACTGAAAAGTTATATCTAAATGTGTCTATAGATACACGCACATTTTTTACTGAATCACTATGTATGTAGAGTGAAATGTTCAGTGACACTGAAATAAAGATGTGTGACGTGGTTGTGATATTAAAACATTTGACACTTCATCAGAAAAACACAGGTATTAGGACATTGAAGCAAAACAAGGGATTTTAATGGCCTGTCCCAAAAAGCACAAGATGACAGAAGGAGCCTTAAATGTGTAAGCACAAGCTTGTAACAGAGATGATGCAAATGTCAAATGGACAGGTACGAGTCATTAAGGTAATAAAGTCATAGGAGCTGGGTAAAACAGGCCTTAAGAACAACAAAGAACAAATGAATATCCAACAATCACAAAACATACCATGTACAGAATAGCTGTCGTGGCTTAGGCCCAGCCAGCAACTAAACACCACACAGCCACTTGCTCGCTCCCCTATGGTGGGATGGGGGAGAGAAGTGGAAGAGTAAAAGTAAGAAAACTCATGGTTTGAGATTAAGACAGTTTAATAGGTAAAGCAAAAGCTGTGCATGCAAGCAAAGCAAAACAAGGAATTCATTCACTACTCCCCATCAGCAGGCATCTCCAGGAAAGCAGGGCTCCACCACGCGTAATGGTTTCTTGGGAAGACAAATGCCATAAGTCTGAATGTCTCTCCTTCACCCCTTCCTTCTTATTTGTCCCAGCTTTATATACTGAGCAGGATGTCATATAGTACGGAATATCCCTTTGGCCAGTTTAGGTCAGCTGTCCTGGCTGTGTCCCCTCCCAGCTTCCTGTGCACCCCCAGCCTTCTCACTGGCAGCCCAGCATGAAAAGCTGGTCAGTCCTTGACTGCTTAGCAACAACGCACAACATCATCTCATTATCAACATTTTCTCAACCCAAATCCAAAGCATAACCTCACACCAGATTCTATGAAGAAAATTAACTCTATCCCAGCTGAAACCAGGACAAGCTGTCATAAAAGAGGGAATTTGTGGGCCAGTGAATAAATGTCATGTAAATTAACTATATTATCCTATATATAAGAAATAATCCAAAATGGACTTGAGAAAAAATAGGAAGAAACCTCCAAAGAGAATACCAAAACCAAAGGAATAGTTAGGAGAAGGATGATTCAAATTAGAGAGTTCAAACTCTCATATAGAATGTTAATGAGTCACAGTACAAGGACAATGTATGGATGCTACATGCTTGAAAAATAAAAATGACTCAGAGAAAGGAAATTATACTTTTAAACAATATAATTAATCTATAAACTTCAAAATGGTAAATATATACTGTGTTTTGTTAGCTATTTTTTGTTTGTTCATTAATTCATTATCAATTAATTCTAAACAAATTTGCAATTCAATACATGTCTCCCACAGCATTCTCCTGGAGAAACTGGTGGCTCGTGCCTTAGACAGGTTTACTCTTTGCTGAGTAAAGAACTGGATGGACATCTGAGCCCAGAGAATTGTGGTGAATGGAGTTAAATCCAGCTGGTGGCCAGTCACAAGTGGTGTTCCCGAAGGCTCAGTACAGGGGCCAATCTTGTTTAATGTCTTTATCCATGGTCTGGATGAGGGGATCTAGTACTCCCTCAGTAAGTTTGCAGAAGACACCAAATTGGGTGGGAGTGTTGATCTGCTGGAGGGTAGGAGGGCTCTGCAGAGGGATCTGGACAGGCTGGATCGATGGGCAGAGGTCAACTGTGTGAGGTTTAACAAGGCCAAGTGCAGGGTCCTGCACTTTGGCCACAACAACCCCATGCAACGCTACAGGCTTGGGGAGGAGTGGCTGGAGAGCTGCCCAGTGGAAAAGGACCTGGGGGTGCTGGTTGACAGCCGGCTGAACATGAGCCGACAGTGTGCCCAGGTGACCAAGAAGGCCAACAGCGTCCTGGCCTGTATCAGAACTAGTGTGGCCAGCAGGAGTAGGGAAGTGATTGTGCCCCTGTACTCGGCACTGGTGAGGCCACACCTCGAATCCTGTGTTCAGTTTTGGGCCCCTCACTACAAGAAGGATGCTGAGTTGCTGCAGTGTGTCCAGGGAAGGGCAACGAAGCTGTGAGGGGTCTGGAGAACAATTCTTACGAGGTGCAGCTGAGTTAACTGGGGTTGTTTAGTCTGGAGAAGAGGAGGCTGAGGGGAGACCTTTTCGCTCTATACAACTACCTGAAAGGAGGTTGTGGTGAGGTGGGTCTTGGTCTCTTCTCCCAAGTAACCAGCGATAGAACGAGAGGAAATGGCCTGAAGTTGTGCCAGGGGAGGTTTAGACTAGGTATTAGGAAAAGTTTCTTTACTGAGATAGTGGTCAAGCATTGGAACAGGCTGCCCAGGGAGGTAGTAGAGTCACCATCTCTGGAAGTGTTCAAAAAACGTGTGGACGTGGCACTTCAGGACATGGTTTAGTGGGCATGGTGGTGTTGGGTTGATGGTTGGGCTTGATGATCTTGAAGGTTTTTTCCAACCTTAATAATTCTGTGATTCTGTGATTCTATAAATGTCCAAATTCAGAATGCCGCATGAAAGTAGATACTCTAAATTATTTCTAAGGATATTCAAAGAATCTGGTTTAATTTGACTTTAATAGTGTAATATTTTATCATTAATTATTTACTTACATAAAAATGAATAAATAAGAAATAACAGTAGACTCAACATATAAAAACTTGATGTCTTAACTGTACAAAGTTATTATCTTCAGACTTTTTTCTAAAGGAATTGTAGCAGTATTGCAAACATTTCATTTCTTTGTTTCAATGTTGTCTAATAGAAAACTTTTAGAAGCTTAGCTCCGCTACCAGTTCTTTCAATTTCAAACATATTTTGACTAAATTCTCTCTGAAAATTCTCTCCAAATAAAGAGGAAATTTAAGAAAAAATTCATAAATAACAAAGACTTATTTTATTTTTCGAAAGGTTCATATTTTTCCAGTCAGCTTTTGGACACAGCTGAACTGTAGATTTTAGTTTGTCTAGAAATATATGTAAAATCCCCAAGGAATGGGATTTATTTCTCCATCTTTCTGAGGACTAGATCTCTATTCCAATGGTATCCTACATCAGCATACATGTACAATCAGTGAAAAGATGCTCAAATCTTCAGAGGCAAATTGTTGTATTTTAAAATGGGAGTCAAAACCAAACAAGACTAAATGCAATTTGGAGGTGTCTATCCCTTCCCAGTCATAGATGAGTCTTACAGCAGGTGTGTAGCTTTTACATGACAGAAATTGGGATAAATGCATCTTGTCTGCAGAGTATTTACATGCAGTAAAAAAATGAATCTACCATGATATATCAACAAGTACTTAAGCTGTTAAAATACAAAATGTTATAAATGCAGATTCCTCTGCCCTCCAAAAAAAGAGAAGAAAAGATAAGAAATTCTCTGAGAAAATACATTTTAAGAGGGTTTGTATTTGCTATTTTTATTTCATCTTATGTAGCTTTCTTATTGAAGATAGTATGGTAGGATTTTCAGTGCCCAGTTTGATGTTGCTCTCTTGCTGGATCATTTTGAAGATATCTTATATACATTTTGAATCTTACTGCAAAGAAAATTCAGGTGCTAAAGGTGTCTGGCATGCAGAATACCCTTAGAAATTAAAAACTATGATTCAGTGATAAACAGTATAAAAAGAAAGAGAAATCAATTTGGTCTTTTTCCTGCATCTGAAGAACTCAATCAGCACCTAGCTGCACTCTTATGGGACGGCTTTTATCAGGGTTGAATATCTCAGTCACATTTTTGTCATAGCCATAAATAAAGCTTACTAGATTATTAGGTCTTTCCAAATCTGACATCACAATCAATCAGTCCAAGATTTTAATAAAAAGATTATCCTCCATTGCCATCTTATGCATTATACCATTCTCCTCTAGGTATTTTCAGTTCAAGTAGAGTTTCACACCCACATACTCAGTGGACAAGCAAAACCAGGATAATATCGTTAGTGGTCTATCACCACTCTGACTCATATATTTTCATGCAAATGGCCTGAAAAATATAAGGGAATTACTCTGGGATAGGTTTTGCAGACTGTTGCATTACATTAATGCTCTGCTAACCTTGGCATAGAGAGAATGAAAATGCCCAAGCAGCAAAAGAAATATGTTAACAACATATGGGATCATGTATAAAATGCTGTAGATATTCCAGCTTTTGCACCCAAGACAACAAAAAATTAGAAATATAACTGAAAACACATATTGCCTAAGTGAAATCAGTGTTGTTGGAGATCAGGAGAAAGAGATGGCTGAAAACCACCTTTGTGATCAGTATTGTCTGTCCCTGTTCCAGTTATACCACTTCTTCTAGAATAATGCGTCAAGACACAGTTTCAGTCTTTACATATGGCCCACAA
Organism: Phaethon lepturus; assembly: GCF_000687285.1. NCBI lineage: Eukaryota > Metazoa > Chordata > Aves > Phaethontiformes > Phaethontidae > Phaethon > Phaethon lepturus. The sequence continues at coordinate 41,216 of NW_010535329.1, forward strand.
ATTGCCTGAAACTCTCAGCATTTTCTCCTTCCAGCATAACAAAAAAAGTTGGACTGGAAGCATATTGGGCCATTCAGAGTCAGGTGACATGCAAAGTAAAGAACAGCTTAGTGTATGCTTAAAAAAGTTTAAAGCTTATCAGCATGATGAATAAGAGCTAAAAATAGCTTTACCTGGGTGAAGCCCTTAAAGACAACTTCATTGAGTATAAAATTTCACTAAATAAATAGTGTCATTTGCATTTCTATCAGGACAGAGTGATCCCACTAGATTTCTTTATCAAGTTTTGTGCCTTTTTATATTCTAGGGTCTTTTTTGATAAACATAAAAGGTATGTGGTCACTGTAGTGGTTTTATTTTTAATATCCTTTATTTATCGCTCATGAATGGACTTAACTATGCATTTGAATTATAGTTTGTATCAGCAGTATATCTGAGTGTAAAATATAACAATGTGCAAGCTCTGCAATTTCTGTACTGGATCTTATCTTGAAAAATTCAACCTCCAAGATCGCAAACTCTGCACACATAAACAAAAAAAATTACGCTGTAACTTCCTGAAATAAGTTGCACGGTATCAGCCAAGTACAGGGGGGAAAAAAAGATAAAGGAGCACACGGAATGCAAGTAAATAATTTTATTTTACTTTTTATCTTAAAATATTTAATACTAATCATGCAGAGCTTTGACCTAAAAAATTATTAGTCATTATTGTGGTGGGTTGACCCTGCCTGGATGCCAGGTGCCCAACAAAGTTGCTCTATCTCCCCCCTTCTCAGCTAGACAGGGGAGAGAAAGTGTAATGAAAAACATGTGGGTTGGCCACAGTCATAAGGGACAACAAAAAAATGTTTTTACAAATATATTAACAACAAAAAGAGAGCCAAGGAGACTCTCCATCCCATATTGGATGTGCGGGGAACATTGTCACCAAGGATTAGGAAAAGGCTGAGGTACTTAATGCTGCCTTTGCCTCAGTCTTTAATAGCCAGACTAAGTATCCTCAGGGTATTCAGCTCCCTGAGCTGGAAGACAGGGATGGAGAGCACAATAAACTCCCCATAATCTAGGAGGAAGCAGTTAATGACCTGCTATGCCACCTGGAGACTCACAAGTCTATGGGGATGGATGGGATCCACCCAAGAGTACTGAGGGAGCTGGCGGAAGATCTTACCAAGCCACTCTCCATCATTTATCAGCAGTCCTGGCTAACAGGGGACATCCCAGATGACTGGAGGCTTGCTTATATGAAGCCCATCTACAAGAAAGGCTGGAAGGAGGATCCTGGGACCTACAAGCCTGTCAACCAGACCTTGGTAGCAGGGAAGCTTACGGGGAGGT
>NW_010535329.1:43240-43889 GCF_000687285.1 Phaethon lepturus
AGGTGGCCAAGAAGGCCAACAGCATCCTGGCCTGTATCAGAAATAGTGTGGCCAGCAGGAGTAGGGGAGTGATTGTGCCCCTGTACTCGACACTGCTGAGGCCACCCCTCGAATCCTGTGTTCAGTTTTGGGCCCCTCACTACAAGAAGGACATTGAGTTGCTGCCGTGTGTCCAGGGAAGGGCAACAAAGCTGTGAGGGGTCTGGAGAACAATTTTACGAGATGCAGCTGACTTAACTGGGATTATTTACACTGGAGAAGAGGAGGTTGAGGGAAGACCTTATAACCCTCTACAACTACCTGAAAAGGGATTGTGGCGAAGTGGGTATTGGTCTCTCTTCCCAAGTAACTACCAATAGGATGAGAGGAAATGGCCTGGAATCTCCCAAGTAACTAGCGATAGAACGAGAGGAAATGGCCTGAAGTTGTGCCAGGGGAGGTTTAGACTAGATATTAGGAAAAGTTTCTTTACTGAGATAGTGGTCAAGCATTGGAACAGGCTGCCCAGGGAGGTAGTAGAGTAGAGTCAAATTAAAATAACTTCTCCAAGTCAAGTCTGTTTTGCCTGTGATGGTAATTGATGAATGAACTCTCCCTGTTCTTATCACAGAATCATTAGGACTGGAAAAGACCTTTAAGATCATCAAGT
>NW_010535330.1:0-18016 GCF_000687285.1 Phaethon lepturus
CCTTCCCGGTATTTTCTCTCCTCCTGGAGATTATCAGATTTCCCGTCCCTCCCTCTCTGGGATCCTCCGCCTCCCCCCTCCTCCGAGGGGATTATCTCCCCCTTCTCTGCCGGATTATCCCCCCGGTTCGTTCTCCCTGTCCCTCCCTACCCTATTATGCCCCTCCGCACCCTCGCCTCTCAGGGATAATCTGCTCTCCCTTTGGGGTGATTCCTCCTCTCTTGATCTCTGCCCCGGCCTTTCCCTGGTTATTTTCCTCCCGAGGAAGTCATCCCTCCCCTTCCGTCTGCCTCTGACTGGGGAAAGGGGAGAAAATGTGGTCGTAATCGGCTGGGCAGGAGTTTCCAGTAGTGCTGTCATCTCCTTAGTCTCTGTACTGGTACTAGAGGGAAGTGGATGTAGGTGGTAGGAGAGGCACCAAGGATGTACAAAGCTTTTGGCAGAGTTCAGCCTGTGGCATTGTGCTCCATATGCAGAGAAATATCTGCACCCTTTCTGAGATGTTACAGCTGTTGGAGGAGATGCTGATGAAAGAGAGCCTATCTGGATCAACACTTTATAAAAGACATGCACATGCATGGCTGGGTGGTGGATATCACACATTAACCAGAAACTGCACTGAAAAAAAGCCAACAGCCTCCTAGTTTCTTTGAGGAAGGTACAACATACAGTAGCAGCTCTATAATATAAGTGGGAAGGTGAATGGATGACATTGCTGCTGTCCAGGGGTCAAAGCTGACTTGGATAGCTTCTGTCTTGGCTCTCAAGGCAGTTGTCTTAGGCTATTGCTAAGGAGGAGGAAGGAGGCAGGTATCTTTTGTTTAGACTCTTGAGGCTTATGTGGTTCATTACCATCAGCGTGCTGGCAGAGGAAAAATGAGTTTGTTCCTAAGAGGAGAGACAAGGTTTATCCCATGTGTTTGGCTCCTGTGTAGGTAGACCATTCTCTTCTCGTTACTCCTGGTGTTATTGCACATGGGATCGCTGGAGGAGAGTTGCAGATCTTTTGACCATCTTGCGGCACAAGGCCCAGGATTATATCCATTAAACTTCCCCGACTTGGCTTTGAGAGGAGGAGGGGCTGTGAGAAATTGTAGGGAGGCTGTGCAGCTATAAATAGATGTTGGACTAGAAGAGGCTTTGAACAAATCTTAGCATGCTGCTTCTGAACAGATAGTGTCTGTTAAACTCATTGAGTTAACACTAGCATCATAATGTTTCCTTTTATTTCTGCTGAGGTGGTTGGCTTTTAACACTTTGACATGTGACTGGACCATGCAACATCTGTCACAAAATTCTTCTTGAAAATGCCATAGAGAAAATTCTTATTTAAATAAAGTGCTGATAATTGGCATCTAGTTTGAGCTCATTTTAATGCAATTTTTAAAGGACTCTTCAGAGAAATCTTTAATTTCTTCTTCCCTCCCTTGAAATGTTTGGAATTAATGATCTGGCTTTCCTTATTTTGTTTTCGAAGTATTGCACTATATAGATTACCTGAGATCCATATTGCTGTGAAAAATCTGCAGTACTGAGGTATGGTGTCATAATGCTGGTACCATTGTTAGTTTTTTATTTCCTCGTCTTTTCTAGATGCGACACTTTACTACTCTCTTCATTGTTGGGTTTTTGTTTTTTTTTGGGGGGGGGGGCTGTTTTTTCATGGAACCTTGAGCATCTAACCGCGAGTGTGTATGTTCAGCTTCTTTGAATTCTGGGTGCTTGCATTTGTTTCAGACCCTACGGATCACTGCTGTTTCAGCCTATCTTGTCAAGAACTAATTAATATGGAAATTATTGACAAATATACTGCACCAGCGATGTGGAATGGTGTCTGTTCTGCTGCTATATTAGTGGGCTAACTGTGAATACTAAAAGTCTTTACAACGATTGGAAAGCTGTTGCAACATATGTGCAATTGGACCTTCCTTGAACTACCTCTTGTTGCTTTTTTTTTTCTTTAAAGAAATAATGGAAGCTATTAACTTAAATCATGGCTTAATCACCTGTGTTTTGGGGTTTTTTAAATGAAATAAAAAAGGAAGTAGTGAAAACATGCCTGGCTAATATGAAAAAGTTAACGAAGACTAATAGAACAGATGAATGTCTGCAAGAACCCTGATTTTTAGGATGTTTCCTATTTAAAGCATAGAATTTTAATCTGATTTTTTTTTTCTGAATTGCTGTGTATGCAAACGTCAGGGAGGTAGAAAGGAACAGAAATCTAGGCAATATAACTTACTACTTTTGGCATTTTTAGTTGATGTTTAACCACAGTAAAAGCAGGAAAACCAAATAATTACCAAATAATTAGGCAGGGTTTATTTTGAGCTGTTAAGGATGTGGTCTGAGCATTATCCTCAAACACTTGACTTCTTCAGTCAGAATGAAGCTCCAGCTTGATATTAGGTCCTTGTGTTGGGTATTTCTATGAGCAGAAACAGAAGTCAGTGATCTGAGGAAAGCTTTATGGTACCATAATGACAAGCAAAAGAGTCTTTAGCATAAGTCTCTTAGTACAGTGACTCAGTCCCTGAATCATTCTGTTTTTTCAAAATGTATTTATTTGTGGAATTACTTGCAGTTTGAATGCAGTTTTATAAAAGTTTCGTGTCCTGCTTTAAAACCATGTTTTCTGCTATAGTTAGAAGTGATTTAGAGTTCTAACTTAATGGGACTCTGTCTCAGGCTCTTGTGAGTGCCCTTTGATCCTCTGTGCAGGACATTGATCTGTAGATCAGTGAATCTTTTCTTACACTGTAGAAAAAGGGGAGGTATTTCTTTTTACTTGAAAGACAGATATGCACTTGCGATTGTGATAAAGTTTGTGGTAATACTTTAGGTGTTGCAGTCTGCATCCAGATGTAGAATGATTTACACTGTCCTAAGATTTGAAAGGATAAAAAACTCGCACAAGTTTATATAAAATGCCCTGTTTTGTTCTGTGTTTACGGTAAAAATGGATAAAAATTGACTCATCCTGCTTGTAGGGAATTGACTGAGGTAGTGATCATGCTACTAGATGAGGAAAGAATAGTTGCTGCAGAATGAGTACCACAGGATAGACAGATGGGTTTTCAACACTACATACACCTGAACTTGCTTTTTGCTGCTTATTCTCTCTGTTTTGTTTTGTGTTTTTTGGGGTGTTTTTTTGGTTTGTGTGTTGTTGGTTTTTTTGGTTGTGTTTTTTTTTTTTTTTTTTTTTGCTGGCCTGGGATGAGATGTTCATGTTTGTTCTTTTGAGGAAAAGACAGCCAATAAAGGAGTTGAGGTGTAAGGAGAAACTCTTAACTCTTCCTAACAAGCCAAACAAGTTACTGTACTGGTAGGAAGTGCACAATATGTGTTGTGTCAATTCAGTGCTGAGGCAAACTGGAATGGGTTTGGCCTTGCACATGTGGTAAAAAAAGTGACTTTTTAGAAACATCCTGCAACTAGAATGGCACAGACACTGTTGGAGTTAGTTGTGTGGAAATATGAAATAGAATATGATGACAGGGTTAAGAGTGAGTCTGTGAGAGGGAAAGTGGTTTTACTGTTCTCCACAATAGAAGCAGCTCATACAGGGTCCTGGGTAAAAGTGAGTTTAGTTGTGGCTGACATATGAGAGGCAGGCTGAAATACAGATGTGCTGGTCACAAGTACTATTAGAGGAATGTAATGATTTGTTTTCATTGATAGGAAGGTGTCAATGTGACTTTTTTATCACAGGATAAAATAGTAGATGATTGTTTCAGAGCTTAAAACTGATCTAAGATTTTATTTAAGTGTGTGCTAGCTAGAAGGCAGCGCCGTATAGCTGGACCAGTAGGTGTTACGGGCTAGCTCACTACGTTTGTGACTAAATTCTGTCTAATTTGAGTTCAACAAAATGTCAGAATAATGTTTCAGATTTTGGAGAAAGGGGTTAAGATAATTTTTAAGTTAAGGTATTCTTTGATTCTGTGGTCATTATAACCATCTGCAGTTGGATTTCAGGTTATACTACAGCAAAATTGTTGTTGTTTGCAGTGGGATAAACAAAGGATCGTGATGTTAATGTGCTCTCCTGTGGCTTAAAAATTGCTTTTTTCAGACTAAAGCAAGCTTGAATTATTTAGTTATGGTTGATGTCATTCTTACAAGAATAATGGAGACAAAAAAGAGAGAGAGGTTAGGAGAGGTGTTTTTCCATATCAAAACATCTACATTCCTATTTTGGGTTAATTAGAGTCTTTAAAATGATGGTAAGTATAAAATGGGAGGTCTCTACTCTTACCTCACACGTAATTATTTTCAAAGTGTTTTTGCCTTAAAAAAAAAAAAAGGTGTTACATATTGACAGTGCTTCATGTTAGCCACTATTCTGTGGGTTTTGCACGTCATTTATTTAAAGAACTTGTTCTAATGTTAGTGTCCAGGTCTCATGAAAGCATGGCAGAATTTAGCAAGAAATTAGATGACATTTCAGATTTACTGGCAACAAAAGTTATTTAAGAAATTACTTGGATATGTTATTTTAAGAGTATTGACTAGTTTTGCATTTTGACGAGCAACTGAGAGTAGGAACCTTGTGAAATCCATGCTGACTATGGGGAATGTCCGTGGTTTCTGCAAACTTCTTTTTTTTTTTGGAGGGGGTGGTGGAGGGGGAGAAACCAATTCTTTGCATCTTACGCAAAAACATTGCTCTTACAGCTTTTGCTTACATAAATCTCAGAGGTCAAATTACTGTTTCAGTTAAATTCAGTTTTCCAGTAGGTGGAGACACAACTGTTGATTTCACATAAGCTTAGGCCTTTACTTTTTGATTCCAAACATTTTGTCAAGATACTGTTGAAGTAATGAAAATTAGGAGGTAAGAAAAATAGTTTAAATTATTTTAAGATAGTTCATTTAAGCCTCTTTTGCTGATATAGTATTGGCACTCAAATATGATTTCTGTAGCAAGAGTGGCTACTCAAATAGTTTGGTTTTAGTTTTCTAATTAAAGCCTTATCTCCACCTGCTGGTCAAATGTGCATTAATGAAAACTTAAAGTGATACCATTTAAAATATGTAAACACAGGATGGAGAAAAGTAGATTGGGGGTTAATAAATAGGGTAAATTGACTCCGAGTAAAAAGATAGAGTAAAACTTTTTCTTAAGACTAATAACACAATGTAGGGGATCACGCAAGTAAATCTGTAGGGGAATGAAAGAAAAATATGTCAGGCATTCTGACTGTGTTATGTTCCTTGATACACTTTTTAAAAAAATATTTGAGTCCATGTTCATTGATTAGTTACCAGTGCTATGTTTGGAGATGGGCATGCAGCTATCATGTGAGAGGTTTTGTATGTAAAACTTTCCAATAACTTTTTATGTGACAATGCTTTATTTTTTTTTATGAATCAGTGGGCCTACTGGTAAGTCAGCCTTTACGTATCTTCTTATTAAAATTCCACTCCATGCCTTTCCTGGTCCACTGTTGAAGTTTACAGAAGTCTTTTTGGCAAGATGAAACTGCTTGTACAGCAGAAGTTCTGAAACTGGGAAGGCAAACTGCAGTCTAGTGAATGAAATGAGTGAAAAGTTTATTTTGCGTTTCCAAGCAATTCTGGCTTACTGTATTGTGAACTGTTGTGCTGTAGCAAAGCACAGTGTTGCTGGACAGAAATTTCTTTAATGATACTTAGTTTACCATAGTCATACTGCTTAACATCTTACTTGCGTTTTTCAGGTCACTAGAAGTGCAGGAGGAGGAGGCATAATTAACAATGGAAAGTTCAGTTTATGTGTTCATTGGTAAAGAACGTACAGGCAGGGAGAAATTGTTAAGTGAAACTTAATGTCTATAGAGGCAGTCATCTGAACGCAAATCATACAGATAGTCAGTCACTGTTCCCAGATCTACTGGTACAGTTTTGCTGCTTACACTAGATTTGGTAAGTAATAGTAAAATGGGATGAGCAGTACTCGATTTGGTCGGTTGTGGTCAGTGAAGCTCTTTATATAGGTTTAATCTATGTAGTATTTGAACAACTTCCAGAAGTATAGTGCTTGATGTAATTGGCATTTCTCATATGTGATCTTCCCTCTGAGGGCAAACTCCTTGTGTACATTACTATGTGTGATATTTAAAGCAATGTTCAAGTGCAGCTTATTTATGAAGTGAAACACTAGTGATATTTGGGCTGGCTCTGTGGGTTTTGTTTCATTCTTTCATAGCTTTCTCTGGGGTGGCCCACTTGCTGCATAGATAAAATTTAACCTTGGCATGAACCTTTTATGTGAGAGAAGTTGTCCATCATTGGCTCTGTGATAATCTCATAGGTGTCTCAGCTCAAGAGTGATAAGATGGACACACTCCATTTGAGTCACTGTTCTTTGGGAAGTAAGATAAACTGGTAACCAGTGTTACTGGGTTTTAAACGGCACTTCGGTAACATTAGCTGGTCACATAGAGGTAACGCCTGTGCTTGAGTTGCTCTGAGTAATGGTTGAGAACCCTCATCTTTCTGCTGCTGCCTGCCAGGATCATGTCCATTTCGTGTTCCCCTTGCTAGAAGGGAGAAATGTTTGGGCAGTTTCGAGGATGAGCAATAAATACACTAAAAGAAATATTAGGAAAGGGGTAGGAGAGTTGGCAGTTGAATTGTCTCTTAAGTTTGACACATAATTAGGTAGGAAAAAATCATCTGTCTATGTGTGTGTCCCGGCTCCCAGGACGTAGGTCTTGGGGATCAAGACCTTGTTAGAACTGTAGCTGTTGGGGTGGGAGAGTAACTGGGTGTGTACACTGGTGAGAAGGGTAAGAGGCTTTGGGTGTTGTTAAAAGGTGTAGAAAGGTTTTTTTTATTTTATTTTCCAGTTCCGAGTGTCAAGCGTGAAAGCGTGAAGCGGAGCCCCTCCTGCGCCTCACTAGAAACGTAGCTCGAACGCGCCCTCTAGCGCTTACACTGTGACATCTAAGTTGGGGAAGTGCTCAGGCAAGTCGGAGTTACTGCTCTGGATGAGTGACAGGAGCCCGCTATTTTTGTATGGCTGCCTGCTTGCTTAGCTGCGTACAGTGATAAATAAGCCGGTGCTACTTAACAAGTAAGTAAATAAATACATCTAAAAAAATGCACTGTAGCCAAAACTTGATATATTTAGAAATCTTGGTCTAGTAATTGGATCAAAAAGTGATTCTCCCATCCAGTAGTCTATTGCTTGGGGAAGTTGCTGCAGTTTGATTGCTGGGACTTCTTGTGCTGTTGCCTGGAAGCATGCGAATTTACTGTTGAAAGGAATTTATTAGCTGTGAATTGAAGCGTACGCATTTAACTGACAAATCTTGGCAAATAGCTCTGCAACAGCACAGACTAACTAAACAGCAGCAGAATGAAATGCATAGTTCTTACCAAGTTTACCATACAGTTTGTAGTCTTAGGTCCTACTCCATGCTATTACAGTTCATGAAAGCTGTAAGCAGCAACAGTAAAACAGTTGAACAGGGATCTTCAGAAGGAATTACTTCATTGGTACTAATAATTAGGAAATGGAAAAGAGACGGGTGGACTGTTCAGCGGCTGGATTCCTAATAAAGTGGAAGTTCTTAAGATGTATTGTCGTAAGTAATTTGAAATTTCCAAGAGAGGTGAATGCTTCATACCCGATTCCAAGCTTCTGGTATTGTTTGACTTTGTTTCTTTCTAACTGTTCAAATCTTGAGCTTCTGACTCCTAGTAAAGCTCTATTTTGTAGACAAGATATAAGGTTAGGCCTTGTTTGACCACACATCTTATTTCTCCATAAAGCCACCAAAATCATTTTGAAACAGTTTTATATCATAGTGAGAGTGTCAGAATGGTGTTGTTAGGTCTTGCTATTAACTGGAGATGTTGAATTAAAACACTTTATTTGGACTATTAAGTAAGTTAGAGCTCATAAGAATATAGTGGTTTTTTTTTTTAAAGTAATCTCATTTGTAAGGTACTGGCAAAAACCTATATAGAGAAACTTTCAGTGAAACCAATAGGATTTTTTTCTTTAGAGTTATAAGGATTAGTCTTAATTACAAATTTGGCAAGAAGTGCTTTTGCAAGAAGTTCCAGAACACTCTGCTGCTTAGCTTAGTATGTATGGGTATTATATGGAAAAGTGGAACTATACGCCCATTCACTCTTGACATCTGGTGTTCTACAGTCTTACCAGTTACATGTGTCTGTTTACCACCACCAAAAAGACCATTACACAGAATTTCTACTTTTGTACACAAAATTCTTTTCTCAGTATTCATGCCATTATGAAGTACACATTTCAAATTAAAAAAAAACCAACCAAAAAACAAAAGAAAAAAACCCACAAAAAACAAAACACCCCTTGGGCCTCCCCACCCTAGGCATAACTGATTTTACTTTACAAATATAATTACTGTACTTCCAGAAGGTAATCTCTCTGGACAGCCATAGGCTAGTTTGAATTAGATTACTCTGTTTTTTTCCCTTAGGGTGAGTTAATACATTGAGTTTTATTTTTCTGTAATTACTTCAAAATTCAGATCACTTTTAATGCTTACTGTTCTTCCTTATTACTAGACTGGGATAGCAAAAAGTACTTGCATTTTAAAGGTTAACATTAACTTTTTTTTACCTGTAACTTTATTTTCTCTAGGTAAATATCTGCTCTACTCCTGGAGCTTATGTTATATTCACTTAGTGTCAGTTCTAGAGTTTCTTAACTTGGAAATACTGGAAATATTTACTTAATAGGCAGAGAAAATAAGCACAGTAAATCTTTCAGTTGTGACATTTAAGTAAGTCTAGCTAGGGCAATGTTTTTGTTAAATCTGTATTTCCAGAGTTCTGGGTTTGCAAATCTTTCAAGTAGTTTGGCAGTAAGCTGCGTGAATAAAACAAGTTACTTTTACCTCTATTACAAAATCTTGGGACAGAAAGCCAGTCTATGAAATAAACAGAGGAGCAGAGTTAGTCTTGGGAGATACTCCCATCAAGAAAATATTTTCCCCCTTTTTCATTATGGACTTGATAACGAAGGGCAATTCTCTGGATGATTGTGAACCACGGTGGGACACTAATTCCAAAATGCAAATGCTTTTATATAAATGGCCTGTTTCTATTTGGATTTTACTTACTTTAAGAAGTAGCTATGAACTTAAGCATTATATCAGAGAAATCTACAAAGATGGATTTATAAGTGAACCTCATTGTTTGAGAATACAGTGCTGTTTTGAAATAGGCAGAAGGGAATCTTCAGTGTCTTGAGGTCTCAGGACATGACTTCCTGTTTGTGTTGAATACAAGACTAGCCAGGATATCTGTAGAGGCAGTTCATTTTAATTCTGTAGTAGGCATCTGGTATCACAGTGGAGGAGTATTGTATACTAATGCAAAATTTTTGCGTTAAATGCAATGTTAATGGGTAAAACTTGTTACTTGCATTGTCAGTGAAGTTATGTAGCTAGGCTGTAGGACACTTGAGTCCATTGCAAACCTGAAAGTATTTGGGTGCTCGTTAATATGGTATGTTCTCAAATAAGTCATGAGGTCAGACCGAAGGTCCATCTAACTCCATATCCTTTTTCTAACATGCAGTACAACTTCTGAAACCGTTCAGAATCCACCAGGAGCTCCTATTAACGTTATCACTGAGCAGATTTTCAAGACAGAAGACATGGATGCCTCTTGATGAGAAGGAGCTGGGGCCAGAAAATTTAGTGTCTGGATAGCCTTAAATTCAGCTTCCAGAAAGGAATAAAGCAGCATATCATGGTCCCCAAGCGCCTGGATGTCATTAGCCAAAAACTGGTGAAGAATTTCATTGTGCTAATCCGCAACAGTGGCAGAATCCAAAATTTAATGTGTTGTTCACAACTAAAATAACATCTTATGTAATGGCCCTGGGCCTGCACATTAACAGCTTCCAAAAAGATCTGATTGCTTTGCAGAGGGGATTGAAAGCTAAGACTGCAGAATGACTGATAATGCTAAAGGCATAAGATTGAAGGTCTCTAGGAAGTCTGTCCCCTTGCAGACAACAAAGATAACACATTTGCTACCCTTTATCTTTTTCTGCTTTTCTACACGTTATTAGGGAACCTGTATACACGCAAGAGGATGATGTAAAATACTAGGCACAGGTAAGCAGCTATGGGTATGGCTACCTGTAAGAAAAAGATTCCTACTCCCTAATATTGCACTGAAGAAAGACCCTGCATCAGGGCCTTTCTCCTGTTTGATATGATCTTGCTCTATGTTGAGATATTGCCCATTTGAGCTGAAGGAGGTTGTTACCAGTAATGGGTTAGAGCTGGCAGTCAATCCATTAAATGCTCTTTAAAAAAAAACGCCAAATATATTTTTGTTTGTATGTGTGTGCATGACTGTATATATACCTACATATATGTATACATACATAAAAAGGGGGCATTTTTAATAAAGTATATTATTTTATATATATGTGTTAAGAGTCGTGTGTGTACATGCATGCATACATATATGTCTTAAAAACCAGAACACTTGTTGGTAACAAAAAGTCCAGCATCTATAAGGTGTCTAGGGAAATATAAAACCAAAGTAAGCATACATGATCTTTTCCCCAGGTAATCTCCCAGAATCCAACTAGTGTTAAACTTGAAGACTTTTTGAACTAAATGAGTTTTGTGGGTTGTTTATGTAATTTGTATTGGGTGCTTTTACTATTCAAGTCGCTTCCATTTCAAAACTCGTCTCAACTTCATCATGGACTGCTATTGGTGTATAAATTGCTACTGTGCACTGGAGATCTGTTTGCTTAAACATGAGAAACTCTTATCCTTGGACTGTATTACTCGTTAGTTTCTTTAAATAATTGACATGGATTTTCTCTGGAGTGCTTGGTAACTGAGATGTGATATGTGTATCATTGTAGCCTACTGTGAAGATTGAGCCAGTACTAGTCTTGTTTTGGTAATAGAGCTGGTGGTAAGTTTGCAGCAGATTAATGTTTACCCAAAAATGTAGTTTAGGAAGCATGTCAGACTGACCAGGACACCCACAGATTGTTCTTTGGTTGGCATTGCACCATTCTGCCTAATGATGTGTCCGGATGGAACAGCAGAAATAAATGTTTAGCCTCCAAGCACGGGAGCCTATATGCTTGTTTACATATTTACCTGCTCTCCAGAAATCTGACTGCTGCTGTGTGGCATGTTCCTTCTGATCCCATCTTCCACACAGGCACCCATATGTAAGGTGGACCTAGCCTTGGCCAAGATCTTGGTGTGGCTATAAAGGCCCTTCAGTGTGGGACAGAAGGTACAGTGTGATGGGGGTAAATGAAGAACATTTGAATAGTTTGAATTTTGGGTTGGTTGGTCATGGAGTACTTTAACCTACATGCCTGTGCTGATAACAAGTGGTCATCTGATGCTAAAGGAAAGACTTCTAGATTAGCAGTAGAAGTACTGTTTCAAGTCAGACACACAGTATGGCATCCTGTGCTTGGAAAGAAATCTTCAACCGGTCTGTGGAAATGCACAGGTAATAAGGAAACAGTGATCTGTTTCGGATTGCTGTGATTAAAATGTGAAGTCCCTCTTCACATCGTCCTATATCTATACTCAGAATTGGAAACAAACTGTAGCAACTGGCTTATCTTTCACTCACTTCAGTCATTCTGCAGGTAGCTAGCATTTTTTTATATTCAGTATCACTTGGAAAACACTTCCAAGTTTATGGTAATACCAATGACTTTCAAGCTTCTTGGTTCTGTCCTCTGATGCAAGTAAGAAGGGTGGAGTCAGGACTTCTAGACCATCTTGTGTTAACAGTGAACAGGAGATGTGGTTTGTTCAGTGTGAGATCTTAGAATCCAAGCAGTGATTGCCATACAGAATAGAGGCATAGGGCTATGGAAGTAGTTTTTGCTATGTGAAAATGGAAATGCGATGACAAGGGCCCAGAGAGATGTAAAGAACTCTTTCCTCTTTGCTTTTCAGTATTTAATCTTTTTACACTTGTTGGTAAAAGTTGAGGTTCTTGTGTTTGGTCCCTTCATCAGTCAGTTGAAGAGGTGATAAAGAAGCAGTATCCCAATACAGTTTTCTAAAAATGTTAAAAAATTAATTTTATCAAAGTGACTTTCCTATAAACTTTGAACAAGAAGTGTAGTCACTGGCAAACTCGTAGTCTGGAATAAATGGAATGTAGAAGTTCTCAGGCTTGACATAAGTTGGGAAGTGTGTAAAAGTAAGAGCAGTTCCATTACCAAGAACTTGACCTAGGCTTTTTGAGGTGCTCTTTCTTCTTGACACAAGAGATTTTGATAGTGGTAGGTAAAACAAATAATTGTGGTGGTTTTTGTTTTTTTTTTTTTTGTAGTTTTGAAATAATGAAACAGCAGGGTTCAGAAAAAATTAACCAACTTTTCTTATCCCAGGCTGCACCAGGAGGGCTGGTCTTCCTCTAATGATTGGTATGTTTTGCTCAGAGAAGTGATGATGGTATATCTAACTTCCATTCTCAAAAATAGCTATAGTTTGATCTTCTGATGTCTTGAAAGTGAGGCTTGACTAGACTTGTATTTTTCTGAAGAAATAGATCATTTGGAAGAAAATTGAGATTTTCAGCCAAGAGCAGCACACATATACTTCTTGTGTAGAAATAGGAGAAAAAAGAGGAGTAGAACTTACCAGCTGTGCATTGAATATTGTCTGTTCAAGTGATGCCCAGAATACTATTGTGCATCTGAAGATGTTTAATGCATCATAAATCTCAGCTAATATTATCTAGTACTATACTTGGTTATCTGTGACCAAAATTAGAATCTTGCTAAAGCTTTTATTAAGTAGTTTTTAGAGTTCATTGGCAGCTTCTGACTGAGTTAACATGATGAAGAAAAGCAAAAGAACTGAAGAGTCATCAGGACTCTAGATCCAGGTCACCTTTTAAAATAAAATTCAAACATGTTAGAAAGATCTCTAAATGTCTATAGCACAGACTGCTTTTAATCAAACTACTCATCCTTTTAATGCAGCTAAGGTTTTTGGTTTTAGTGTCTACTCTTTTTTAAGCATTTGGGTATACTTAGGAAACAGGAAGAGACTTTCTTGGGTGAACAGAAATAGGCAGTGAATAGAAGGATAGTGGAAAAGAATTTAAGTATATGTGAGTATGACTAACCTTTGCAAACCAAATGGGTTAATCAAGAGTTACACTATGTGACATTTCAGAGTTTGTACTTAAGGAAATATATGCAAATACCTCTTGTCAGCCTCTTTTTAGGGGATCTGAACATGTAAACCTCAGAATGAGTTTTTCATTCAAGTAGGTCACTTTCTTCCTTTTTGCTCTTTTTCTCTGGCCCATTTCCCAAAACCAATTTTAACAGATGCCTTAACTTTGAATTAAATGGAACTCCTTACCTGCTTGCAACTGATCATATACTTAAATCATTTCAGTAATACTTCAGTGAATCCTACTTCTCTGTAGTGTTGTCTAATGAACTTTTTTTAAGGCAGTATGCTGAAAAAGGAGCACAATGAGTGGCAAGTTGAACTTACTCAGCTTTGGGAACCTCCCTCTCTATCCCATGAAGGAAGAAGTAAGCATAATGTCATCTTCCAGGTAGAAATGCCAGGCTGTATACATGAATACAGGTGGAGCAGGTGGCAGTCCCATATAAACACTACCCCTTCCAGCATGATGAAGGTACTACCTACATTGTGTGCAAAAATAACAGGCCAGGTGTGGTTCCTGTGCCATCATCTGGAACATGCTGTAAGTCATCTTACATTTTTTCTTTTAACTTCTGAGCCACTCCTTTTCCTGTATCTAGTTTTTCCAACTTCATCATAATGTGTTACCTACTTTCCAGCCATTTTTTGCCTTTTATTCAATAAATTTCCAAATAAGTCACTATTAAATAGGTGTTCAGAACTTTTGGGTCTCAAGCAAAATTTTACTCTTGTTTCTGTGTTGGACAGATGACCAGCTTTTCTGTGTATGGTAGGGTTTGAATTTTGGCTAAATGTTGTAAAGATGATGTTGGGGTGTGTGTTATGATGGCTGGTATAATTTGGAAATGTACAGAACAGATGACTGCAAAAAAACCCTTGAGAGAGAGTCTGACACTGAGATGATCTTGAATTTCTGCATCTCAGTGGTGATTAAACTCATTAACATATATTTTCCACCCCTCCCAAAAATATAATCCAACAAAAACATTCAAAGGATTAAAATTAGCTAGTTCTTAGCAGCATCTGACACCTTGTACAAAGAAGTGCTGTGTCTGTAAGTTTGTTTGGGGTGCTTTTACTGTAGTGTGTGTCTTTTATGGAATCTGTTTTGCTTCCTCAAAAATCATAGGACATTGTGTGTTGCATTGGCTTTGCTGTTAGCACTGTAGATTCAAGTAAAAATTTTTAGGGAAAGCAAGAATGTCTCAAATGCAGTTGCAGTGATATTTCTGTGCTTCAAATTTACAGTAGAGTCTTGCAGCTCTGCTGAACTAGCAAATTTGTGCTGCACTATGCACCTGGCTTCTTGTCAGGTTTAGCATTGTTTTCCTGTATCTATCATACAGAAGAACCTGTATCCACCTGTTCTTAGAAGGCCCCACAACTGAAGAGCAAGACAGGTAGAATTACTTTACTGATTTATTTATTTTATTAAGTCTTGAACTTAAGATAGTCTTCCTGATACTTTAAATCAAGAGAGATCTGACAGATGTGCTCATACAACATTGTTTGAATGTTCCATTCTCACAAAAAGATACCTCTTTAGGTACAGGTGTCTGTCTAGAGCAAGACCTGTCTGTTGAGCAATGGACTTGGTTAAAGAAGAACTAGGAAAACTGACAGACAATGCTTTATCTGTAAGTCTTTGGTGAAAATCCTTTAGGGGAAGGGTTCTACAGTTTCCTGCTGTTAGTCAGTATTGTCTTCAGAATGCATGAAAATACTTTTCAGTTTGTACTTAAGTTTAGACTCTTTCTTTTCCCATATGTTATACTACTGAATATTGGCTTTAAGATCACATAATTGTCTTGAGACTGTCATTTGACTTTTTTCATACACAGTAGTAGTATGCAGGTAATTGAGCTCCGTTGTTTGTCTTGAGGCAATCAGTGGCTTTGGTAATGCTTAATTTCATTTGGACTCACTACTTGTAGGAATAGAGAAGGCTGACACCTCATAAGTCTGAAGAGGTGTAAAATCCATTGATACGAAACTCAATTTATTGCTGATAGTGAAAATCTGAATTGCTGTTTCTGAATCACAGTTCATGTACCCAATTTTAAGTTTGGATGTCTGCATGTCCACTTGCTTCCTACACTTCTTTCCCTTCTTGTAGTCAAGTATGTATGAATAATATAGGTCAAGAGGAGTTACATGGAGTATGAGTTTTTTAAACCCTTAAACACAGAGTATGGGTTTACAGGTATTGTCAGAGCAAGAGAAGTATAACAGGCACACAAAACCAGGAAATTACAAGGCTCCTTGGTGTACTCTGCCTGAATTTGTTCAACATGCTAATGATTCATTTATTAAGCCCAGGAAAATCACAGTTTTGAGCACGTGGAATTTATGTAATTGCATTATGAATTTCAAGTACTTAGGATCTCTGTTAAAAAATTACCATTAGACTATTTAATTATCAACCATAATTTAATCCTATGTTGAGCCATTGTGATGCATGTTTGATTGTATCTTTTTCCTTCATAGCCCTTGATGTCCATTGTTCTGGACAGGGGGATGGTAATTAGTTTGAGAAAAGAATTTCTAGATACAGAGACTTGGCTTCTTTTTTGAACTTTTTTTGAACTACTGGCAGGAGTTCATTCAAACTAGTCTCTCTGGTATTAAAACACAAGTGTTGATTCCTTCTGTGAAAGTTGGCTTGTCTGGGTCTGAAAACTTATGCTGAACAGCAATGTCGTGTTTAAATCCTGACACTGTGTTTAGAAAAACACAGACTCTGCCAGCGTTTCTGCAATTGAGAAAGTTGCTTTCATGTTTCAACAGCTTCAGTCACTGAACACACATTCCTTCTCATAGTATCAAGTGTCATTGCTATTTGCTACCATGGCAAGTTTCTGTAGAGAAATGCTTGGTGCCATCAGTAAGCTTGATTTATGGAAAGGATGATATATTAATGAAAATAAAAAGATACCTTTCCAAGTGGCATGCTATTATTATTGCTTAGATCTCTTCCAAAATGAGTATTCCAAAGGGAGTTTCAACATGAAGATCTGATGCTTTTAATGGATCTGTATGTGCAGACTAATGGTAGTAGGTGAACCAGCAATCCAGTGAGTGCTTGCCTGTCTGTGAACAGGCTGCTGGGCTTGCGCCATTAGATCTGTCCAGGGACAGGTGTTCTGGCAGTCTGCCTGCATGTGGTTTACATCTGTTTCCTCAACCTATTTTCCCCTTCCAACTGTACCAAAAAGCAAATTAAAGGCCAGCAGGCTCTCTTGCAACTTTGTACATGCATGTAGCTGACATGTAGGATGCTTGTAGCTAAGCTCTCATGATCTGTTGATTTAGGGAAGTGCAAGCTTGGGCTGCTTAAAAACCTCAGCTGCTCTTTGAGGAGAGACAGACAGCCAGATTCTGTCCTGAGTATAAGGCTTGTTCGTGCACCACATGACAAGTGGAATGTGTACATGTATGCTGGGAGTGATGTTAACAGATAGGCTATCCATAAAGTCAAAGCAGAATGGAGATTTCACTTGGGTTTTGCGCATGTCTCTGGGAGCAGTGTAGTGGAATATGAAAAAAATATAGCTGATTATTTGAAAAAAAACCTCAACAGGTTGATTTCCTTTTTATCAAGAGGAATTTACATTTTCTGAAAATATATTAATAGAATCATAGAATGGTCTGGGTTCGAAGGGGCCTTTAAATGTCACCTAGCCCAAGCGCTCTGCAAGAAGCAGGGACATCTTCAACTAGATCAGGTTGCTCAGAGCCCTGTCCAACGTGACCTTGAATGTTTCCAGTGATGGGGCATCTACCACCTCTTTGGGCAACCTGTGCCAGTGTTTCACCACTTGCATTGTGAAAAATTTCTTCCTTATATCTAGTCTAAATCTGCCCTCTTCTAGTTTAAAGCCATTGCCCCTTGTCCTATTGCAACAGGCCCTGCTAAAAAGTCTGTCCCCATTTTTCTTATAAGCCCCCTTTAAGTACTGGAAGGCTGCAATAAGGTCTCCCTGGAGTCTTCCCTTCTCCAGGCTGAACAATGCCAGCTCTCTCAGCCTGTCCTATAGAGAGGTGTTCCACCCCTTTAGACCATTTTTGTGGCCCTCCTTTGGACCCTCTCCAAGAGGTCCATGTCTTTCCTGTGCTGAGGGCTCCAGAGCAGGATGCAGGACTCCAGGTGGGGTCTCACCAGAACAAGAGTAGAGGGGCAGAATCACCTCCCTCAACCTGCTGGTCACACTTCTTTTGATGTGGCCCAGGATACAGATGGCCTTCTGGGCTGCAAGTGCACATATTCTTAGACCGTATTATGTTTCAGACCTTTCAAAATTATGAGGAAGAATGTGGCCATTTAACTTCAGTGCTGAGTTTGCATGACCTATGACTACTCCATGTATTTAATTCTTCTTACCCCATGTGTGCTGTATGACCTGTCTGCTGAGACAGTACTTGTTTCGTCTGTTGCCAGTAGTTATGAGTGTCATGAATTTGTGGGGTTTTTTTTGTTTTTTTTTTTTTTTTTTACTTTGTAACATCCAGAGAATGTTTGGTATCTTAGCATTACAGAAAGAAACATTGTTGCCCTATTAAGTTCGCTGGGGAACTTGAGGGTAACTTCATGTTAAATTATTCCGCAATCTTAAAGCTAGTTGTGTCCAAAGAACCAATTTATCCATAGGAGGGTGCATTGCTCTCTTTGCTCTCTCAGGCCCAATATGCTTCTGGTAAAGAGGTATTTAATGGGGAATAATAAGCAGAAGCTACTATGGATGGGACTGACGACTCTGAGAACTCATTTAGTGTGATGAGACAGTCCTCTAAACTGCCATGCTGAAGATGGTTAGCAAAGCAATTACTCTTTC
>NW_010535330.1:18047-54442 GCF_000687285.1 Phaethon lepturus
TTCATAAAACCTTCTTGTGGAAAAGCTGAAACATGGAATTATTTATCTATTGCAGTGGAATTCCAAGGCTGGGGATGGAGAGGAATCATGACCCCTAACCTGCTATTTCTTATTGTACATGGGGGGACTTTAATAGGATATTTTGAGAGTCATCTCCGCTTCTTTTCTGTTGATGGTGTTACTTATATTCTAAGTAATTCTGACTACTGATACCCAAATAACTGGGCCTAGAAACTTGTGTGAGTCTGAGAGGTTCTGTTGTCAAAAAACAATGAGGTTCTTGGCTCAGTCAGGTACTGCTTGTACTAACATCTTTCTCTCCTCTCTTCTCCCATCCCTTTCTCTGAGGCCCCTAAGCAATGCGGGTAAGAATAGAACAAAGGTCTTGGGTCAAAACTGAGAGGGGCTGTGGCTTTTATTGTTTCACCAGAAGTGAGATTGAAGAGAGTTAGCTTATGAGGATATGTATGAACTGCTTTTAAGAAACAGCAATTGCAGTTTGGAATCTAGAAAGAAATAATCTTAAAATTCTTGATTCTCTCCCCCCCCGCCTTCTCCTCTGTAAACTTTCTCATGTTTCAGATACAGTCAAAAAGCCAAGTTCCATCATGGCCTCATTTTTGCAAGGAAATATGTTACAAAAGAGATAATGAAATATATGAGTAAAAGTTGTAGTTTTAAACTTTTCTACTTTCAGATATTACAGAAATTTACATGTCTCAGAAAATGATAAAAAGCCTTGATAGACTGTATTCTTTGATTAAGTTTTGCAGTGGTGTGAACTGTCCATGAAGAAAGGTTCAGCTGTCTTTGCATTTGCCAGAATTTCTTTTGAAAAAAGGAAAATAATTGAACTGAAGATGTGCAGAACTTGGGTTGTGCAACAGTAATTGAGGGAGTGATTTGTGTAATGTGAGTGACTGGAAGTATGTACTTCAATAGTTACTGCTATCAAAGAAGAGAAATAAACTGAAGCGAGATGACTGCCTTCCACTACAGCAGTTATTAGGCTCTGCGTGCTTTCATGTCATCTGGTACGGGCTTGGTACAATAGCAGCAGATTATAGCTGGGCATATAACATGTTTCTAACTTCCCGCTTAATCTTTAGTTCTGCTAGTAAGCTCTACTTCATTTAAGCATATTCTTTGGACATTGGGAATGAAGCTGTCAATAGTTGTTGGAAGCAAGATTTTTGTTTATATATGAAGCTGATCATTATATTTCTGAGCATGAACTATATTCCCCCTGTCTTTTACTGCAGCCCTTCCACTACTCTGAAGTTTCAGTTACGTCCTTGAGCTTGTGTCATCTAGTATCCTGCTTTCCAAAGGTAGAGTTGAATGGAAAGATGTTTAAAATTCATTGTTTAGTTAGAAAACTTCTAACTATTTGATGGCAAGTTATTTAAGCCTTTGCTTAAAAGTTCTCTGGTTTTGCTTCGTCTGGGGTAGCAAGAGTGCATGACTGAAAACTCAGAAGTTCTTAAGCAAAATTTAACGAAACCAAACTTGATATTCTAAGGAAATAGAGTATAAAATTTCAAACTTGTCAGTATATATCACAGGTACAAGTGCAAACACCATTTTGAAGATACCCTTTGTAGTTTCTGTGTCTTTGTCCACCTTCTAAAACACAGAACATTGTCATTCAGTGTTCGCAGCAGTAGGTTAGAAACTGACTTGGAAGTGAAGGGGGTGAACATTCGAAGTGGTAATTTTTTAAAAAAATGTGTAGTTCTTAACGCCAGCTGTCCCATGACCACTAGAAATAACTTTTTTCCCTGTTATTATGCCCAGATATTCTTAAATTGTAATTAAATTTCCCACTTTTAATTAAGGATGTGTGATACTAAATATATCATGACAGCATATCGCAGGGAAGTAGTCTGGGAGATGAAACATGTGACTAAGTGCAGTGTGACTTACTCCATGGAGTTTTTCAGTTCCCTTCACAATCTGAGTGTAAAGGTGATCTTTGTATTCCTTTCCAGGGTTCTTGAACATATCCTTCAAAGGACTAAAGGAAGGTAACTGTTGAGGATAATGAATAGGTAATGGTGTAAATCTTGAGTGTGTTAAATTAAAAGAAAAGTTTAGACTAGAATCTTTTACCAGGGAAGTGACTGAGATGCATTTTGGGCATTCATGCAGGTCAAGTAAGCATTTAACATGCCATCATATTTGCCATCTCTGTATTAAAATACGAATGTTTTATGTGGTATTTTTCACCATTTCAAAACATGAGCAATGTTGTTCTGCAAACAAATTTGGAAAAGCCATTTTCTATCCACTACATCACTACTAAAATTCCAAGTGTGTTTTGGTAAATTTACCTTGTGTCCTTAGAGTAAACAAGAACTGCGTCATATGACAAGGGTAGTAAAGAAAACTTTTTTTTCCCCAGTTGCAAGTCACCCTGAACTATAACATTGTTAACTTAGCAACTTGTTTTTACAGCTTCCTAGTAAGTTTGTTTAGGTGGAGAATGGGGAGTGCTTGCATAAGACGGATTATTTTAGTGGAAGTGGGAGCATTAGCATTTAGGAATGAACTTCAAATGAAACTTCTGGACAATGAACTAGGTGATCATGTAAAATTGAAAACTGAGGTCCTAGGCTAGAGATAATTTAATTTATATTTTATAATTTTTGCAGTTCCACTCCTGTCTTAAATTTTTCACCTGCAAGTTGCAATGCAGAGGAAAACTTTCAGTGAAATTAAGTAGACTCTGAATTAACTGAAAACTTCCTTATGAAAGTTTTGCATGGTGGGTCTTTTTCCTTCTAGAAAAATGCAGTAGATACAATAGTCATATAATAGTACAATATCTTTTTTATATTAAATTAGAATTTTTGATTAAATAATGTGTTGAGATAGTCTAAATCTTTTCTAAAGTGCTTTATTTTGTGCTCTAAAAAGCTGTCTTGCGTTTGTGTTTTCTGCATATGAATTTATTGAGCAATTTTCATTGTGCAGCATGTGTAGTATAACCTCAAATAAAAATATTTTTATGTCTGCATTGATGCAGATCTAATTTAAGTACTCCAATGTTTTAGGTTGGAAGTTATAATTAAACAAATACTTTACAATAACAGACATCTGAAACAGGGCATGCATGAAATGTTAATATATGGGTGTGATGTATTAAAAGGGCATAGGTGTAGTTTTTGGAATGGCTGCATGATAATGGGGCAATGAGATTTTGAAAGTGCTGTGTTTGGATGCTTTCATTTAAAAAAGCATTCTGCTGTTGTTATGAAATAAGTCTGAGAATGTGTTAATACAGCTTTACTTCACGCGATATAAAATCCCATAATCGTAAAATTCTTAATTGTTAGAATTCCTCAGTGTCTCCTACACTTAAAGCTGTGGAGTGAGTAGTTAAAAGTAGTATCTGGATGAAAGGTGGATTCTGGTGAAGTACATTGTTTTGATTCTCTTTTTCACTTCAGTGAAAATGTTTAGACAAAGTGCCAAAAACTGATTTGAAGCCTAGAGTAATAGCAGTGGGACAAAATACACATGTAGGGTTTTGCACTTAAGGAAGAGGACACTTTCTTCAGCTACAGATTTAAAGTTTGGAGGAGGCAGAGGTTCAAAATGATCTTTTATATTCTTTTGTGACAGACCAGTAGATTTAGCTAACAGTATGATATAACTGTGAGGAAGTCAAAATAGATCTTAAGATCTATCTGTATCAGTAGAAAAGGAAGTATTAATGGTGTTGTGCAAGGCACTTATGACACTCTTGTCTGATATACTTTGCACAAGTCTGACTGTCCTTATTGAAAAAGGTGCAGACTGGAAGAGGTACAGAGGAATGATGCCAGGCTTGCCTCTTTCCCAGTCAATATAGGAGAGGAGAAATTGCCTTCTTTAGGGTAGAAAATTACCTTCGTTGAGTTAGAAGAATGAAAACGTAGGCATTGTTTGCTAGCTGTAAATTATTTAGATTAAGAACAGGGAGCAGAAAGAATTGTTTAAGCTGTATTTCATATTAACCAAAATTAAGGAAACGTGCGGGTATTTGAAGTGTGGATTTTTTGATGATTTCCTACTGGTGTTCTGTTGAGTGGTCAGGTGCTTTCAGATGGAAGGATGTAAGCACCCCTGAGATGCAAACTCCAGTGGAACCAACAAGATCTCTAGTGATCAGATTCATCATGGGTTTCTGGAGGTGCAATGTTGTTACTTTGCTATGCAGTAGAGTATCCAATTTTGTGTATTAAAAGTACCTTGTCTCATTTGCAGACATACCCAAATCACTTACAAAATAGCTCTGTAAGTATTGTTCTGAGCCATGACATTTACACTGACCATAGAATACCTTACAATCCTTGTGAATTTTAGCTTTTTTCTTTGAAAATATACCTGCATAGTGTGCCTAGATGAAAGTGTAAATGGTTGAAGAAACATGTTCGTAACAGAACTTAAACCTCCCATTTTGTGGCTGCTGGGTTGCCCGTTCTAAGAAGTGGGACAGAACATACAACTCTGAAGTTTCACAACTCCCTTTTATTCACTATGACAACATTGATTGGAGACCAGTAACAAGATGAAAGCATGTAACACTTCAAGTGGAATTCTCCTTTTCCTTTGGAAGGGTGTTCAGTATTTTCTTTTCAGGTCTAAACTTAGTACTTGCGTGAAGAAGGGATCTGATTTAGGAACATGTCTTAATTGATTTCCAGTTGGCCTTAGGGTAATGTTATCAATGGGATAAAACTGTATAGATGGCTGTGGATGACTTCACCTCAACTTTTCCACCAAGAAAAGTGGTACAGTAAACTGAATTACTTTTTTGTTACGCATAACTTGCTCCTGGGTATATAGCTGTGGTCTTTACTGATGTTGTTAGTATTTTGTCAGTCAGTTGTGCTGTTTTCAGGCTCTGTCACCCTGCAACAGATAAATGATTTTGAGTTCCGTGACAGAAATACAAATCTTTGTTTCATTTGGAAGGGTGCACATTAGAGCTGAAAAATGAAGATACAGAGAAAGGCATACTTCAAAAGCTGTACTTCGTTGCATCTGTTATGCTGGCATTTTGGACTTTATAAATACTGGCATTAATTGCCTGTGTATGTGACTGCAGAAAATACATGTTTCTTCATCCAGGTGTTTCTTGCAAAATAGCAGGGAAGATGATTGATGTGATCCAGTAAGTTCAGCCTGTTGTATAAGTTGAGTGCAGGATATGTCCTGAATTTTGTTGAATTTGTACTGAAACTTTGGGTAAAAAGTAGTATGTCAGACTGCATATCCACTGAATGTGTTTTGCCTTCATTTAAAAATCAGTTTTAAAATATCCTTTAGTACCTGAAGTACTAAAGTAGGTGAAGAACTAAGGGAGTACAGTCTTTGTTCACCAGAATTGAAATTTCTCCTGGGGCATGTGCTGGTATTCATTTAAAGTACACTAGTCTTTGCATGACATCAGTACATACTTTCCTAACATCTATAGCTGAAAAGTAAGAACACTACAAAAAAAAGGAACTAATTCAGCCTTTTAAAAAAGCTTTTAGTTGACTTGCTTTTACACACTCAAGTCTGTGCTGTAGGGTGGTTGAAGCTTTTGCATTAAATTCCTTCCGTATTTTATTTCAAATGCAACTGCTGCTTGTAATTTGAGGCACAATACTGTTTTTAATTCCTCTCCTCTTGGAGCACTTAAATTTTTTCCTACAATGGAAGCTTTTACCTATATACAGCCCTACTTGTCTAGACTACAGGTAGAGGCTTTTGAAAGTATAGAATATCTCCTGTTCTTTCCACTGACCTCTGCTGCCTCCAGTAGGGTAAAGCCCTGAGCAATGTGGTCTACTGTCATAGCTGTTGCTTCTTAGAGCATGAGATTGGATTAGAGATCTTGTGAGGACCCTTCCCACTTTTAAGTTAAGCTTTCATAATTTGATCCAATTATTTTCTTGTCTGTAGCCCTGGGAAGAAAATGTTTACTTTCAGGAATAATTTGTTTTAACTGATTACTCTCAAACAGTTGTATATGCTGTAATTCAGTAAGAAATGCTACTTTTTTTAGTGCAGTATGAAAACTATTTAAGCAGAAAAATGGGAAGGTGAATTTTCTTTTTAAATTGCATCTCCTGAACCTTTCAGAAGGCATATTAAGCCCTCTTATCTCTTCCAGTGTTGCACAAATACCATAATGAAGAAGCAAATCCATTAGGTGGCTCAGACTACAATCACCGTGGAGGTTTCTGCTGTTCTATTTGTTTGTTGCAGAGAACTTTCAACTGTGGAGTTAGACCTGTACAATTTAAACCATTATATGAGAACCTCCTCTCTGTCAGAAAGGACATAGTCAACATATTTGTATGCCTTCTCAGTTAATTGTCATCTGTGCCTGAAGCTTGCATCAGTTTATTTCTCTAATAAATATTACCAAGTTTTCTGACTTTTTTTTTAAACACCTATATAGACTTATCTTCAAAGCATCAAGCTTAGTTAGTGAACATCAAAGTTAAGTTAGTTGCCTTTGAACTTTACAATTGAGATATTTTTCTTTAGAATCCTTTAAGAAAGAAAAGTCTAACAGTTTCCTCAGTACTGGATTTTAGCATATCTTTTATCAATACCTTATTGTTGGTCATGATGTGTATCTTCAAATAAGACTTAAACTTTTAGGTTAAGTTAAACTTTAGCTGGTTTTGGAGATGTGATGCTTTGTTCCCTTTTTATCTTTACTGAAATAATTTTGAAATAATGCTTTTCTTTCCAAAAGATGCAGCTGTGAAGTCCATCTGTTCATCAGAAAATTTGTGCTTCATCTTTTTTTAGACAAACTGCACAGCCTGAAAGAAGTATGGCTACAGTGTTTGGGATGGGGAAGGGTTGTTTGCTCTTCCCTGTAGCTTTTGTGACCTTAAGAGTCATGAAGAAAACCGGGCAAGTAAGATGTAGCTGAGCTGTTTGATAAGGGTAGGGACTGCTCAAGCTTCTGTTTATAGTTACACTAAAATAGCTCAATCTTGGCTTACCAGGAGGCTTGGAGATAATGAAGTAAAAGATTTAGTAGACATTCCTAATCATACATGTAATTTCTTTTGAACATGCAAAAATTCAGAGAGTAGAATTTGAATATCCAGAGAAGCATTCATTTTTATTGATTAGACTTTTCCTCCTTCCTTTACCAATTCACTGACATATATGCTATTCATTTCTGCAGTCAGTAAGGTCTGCATGCTGCAGACAACAGCTTCCCTCCCTCTTTCCTTCCTTCCCTCCCTCCGTCTTTCCTTTCCTCCCCGGCCTACTGTCTTTCTAGAGGAGGTCCACTATATTTACTGAATGCAGAAGGGGTCCTGTTTAGAAAATGTGCCTACATGATGTTACAGTAGACTGGTGCCCAGAAATACTTGGGTTAAGCTGGCTATCAGTAGGGCTATAGGCTGCATTGGCCCAACACTCCCTGCTTGTCAATTATTAATCAAATAGCCTGGATAAAACCTCACACTGTTGTAGATGCAAAGTCTGTGGATGCTTCAGAGCCTGAGTATCATTGTACTTTACTACAATAAGCAAGGTAGGCATACCTTGCATGGGATCATGTCACCATTTGTAGCCTAGCGTCGAGGAGCAGAGGGGCTAAACTGCAATTGTACATCACTTTTATAGCACTTCTCTGGAGGTATTTCTAAATGTGATCTTTGCTTAGTGAATGCAGTTGCTGGCTGTGGCAATGCAAACATAATGTTCTATGTGCTCACCGCATAATGCTTTCCCCGAGACTTTTATCTTCAGACCTGCTTTCTGAAACTTACTCTTAACAGTAGTAACAGAGGGCTTTGTCAGCGTTTCATGTATTCTTGGTCAATAGTCTGTTAATGAATGAACTTGTTTGCGCTAGCTCAAAATGTGAACTTGTTTGCACTAGCTCAAAATGTGAACTACTTCATAGGTACTCCTTTTCTCAGACCCAGGCTGCCAAAAATATTTTAATTTGTAACTGGGGAGAGAAGTGGCCAATGCAAAACAACTTCCTTTTTTTTTACCTGCAGTGTGTTATAAAATAACATAAATCTATTTTTTAAAAAATGTGAATACAAATGGAAAAAATGTAAATGGCTGTCATTGGTTAAGTGCTGTATGAGTTAAAAATGAATCTTCTTTTGTCTGTGCATATTGTGTGTCTTGTGAAACTTTTCTTTTGGATATATCCCTCTTGAAAACGTTTTAAATCACACAAGAAATTGTTTCCAAAGTTTATGTGTGTGATGAGATCTTAATCTAACATTCTAGACTGTGTGAAGCACCAGCCTCACTAATAGTCCTTGAGGTATTTATTGTACCTTCCTATCCAGTTGAGTAAGTCATGTGGAAATAAATATGCATATGTTTGTTTAAGTATACTATACATAATTTTCTTTTCATTTCTGTTAGTTTGTAAGCTTGAAGACTAATAAAGTGAAATTGAGCTAAAAAAAATCTGGGTGAGGTATTTACTCTGGAAAGCTTTAATTTTCTCCAGTGAGTGACGTATTTGTCTTCTGTCTGCAAATCTGGAAAATTTATTTAAATGTATGCTTCTTCTTTCCTTTACTTAGAGTTAATGTAGACAAGAATTAGGCACTGAAAGAAAGAGTAAAATCAAATTTGATACAAGAGTCACAGTTGAGAGCTTGGTGAAAACCTGTCTTTTTCTTACAAATACAAGAAGAAAAGGGTTATCATAGTATCTTTTATTTCTGTTTGATCTGCGTTTACTATTGTAAGGTACAGTATGTAGATTAAACTGCTGAAGCATCCTTTGGTTGTCTGAAGAACTGTATGTGAATTATGAGGAGTTAATTATGGTTAGTAAATTTTGCGTTAGTAAGTGGGATTCTGTATTCTTGTGCGTGAGGATGCTTGCTGTTTGCCACAGAGATCAGTTAACATGTCTTCCCCCCCTTTTCCTTTTTGGTATGGGGTTCAAATGACAAACTAGTTTCTCTGAGTATGCATAGTAGGATTAAATTCTTCAGTGCATGCACACAGCAGACCAGTATGCTCCTGCTGAGTTTTGCCTTGAGTCTTTAAACTTTACATGGTTATGAAGATGTTCTTTGAAAATTAAAAGTGGAAATTAATTCTACGTGTGTGTATGTTCCCTGTCACCAAAGGCAGGGGCTGGAGTGGAGGGTGGCCCATTGTAATCTCGTTTTCTGTTAGGTGTCCTAGCTCAGCCTCAGTTCTCTTGTCATTTTTTTCTAAGAATCCCTCTGTTTCCACACATTGCCTCAACTGAGAGCCTGTTCCCACTGCTCAGTTCCTCCTCTTCTGTCTGGAGGCTGTTGTCAATATGTGTTTCTTGTAATGTGTGTGTTCCTAGATGGTTTTGTTAACCATTGTAGTCAACCATGCCTATTTCATGCTTACAAAAGCAAATCCTTTTGTATTGTGATGAGAATTTAAGATTTTACCCAGATGGGTCTTTGAATATAGAGAAAGGCTTGTCTTCAGAGAGAGAAGGAGGTGCATGGTAGAGCTCTCAAATTGAGTGTGTTCTTACCAGTTTCCTCTAAAAGATGGGATGAGAGAGAAAAGAGAGGCCCAATTAATTTTCCACTGAAGGAAAACCACACATTTGCTTTTTATGGACACCAAAGTATTCAACAATAAGGAGCACTCTTGACAACCTGGTTTACGCAGTTTGTTCACTGTAGTCCTTAGTTCCTGTATGCCTGACTTAAATATAAGTTCTACAGGTCTTCCCCCCTGCCCCTGCAAGTAACCTTTATGAACTTTTGAAGGGCACATTTGCCAGAGGAGAGATGGGAGGCTAAAAAGGCAATTTTTGATAGGGTATTTAGATTTGGAAGTCTCTAAACTCCTTAGTTCCATCTGTTTCTTGCTTGATAAGACCTGATCTTTTAGGTAAGACTTTCCTACGTGAGTACTTACATATTTAGCTTTCATTCCTGACAAAGACAAGATACTTTTAGAAAAGATCTAAGGTGGCTTTACCCCAGGAAAGAAAAAAGTGAAATTGTTTTAAAGACTGCTACTTGAAGTTCCATGTGTTATCTATATTATTCTGAAAGATCAATATAATTAAGCCTGGAAACAACATATCTCCTGCTGTTTGTATTTTAATAAGACTTTTTTTTTTCCTAGAAATGAATAAACAAAAACCCGTTGAATAGATACATAAAAAGAGGGTCTGTAATACAATTACCAAAGTGTCTTTCCCCCAGCCCCCTTAAATTGTCTTTGGATAAATCAAATTGTTTGAAAGCACACGTATTCTGGCCTGTATCAGAAATACTGTGGCCAGCAGGAGTAGGGAAGTGATTGTAGCCCTGTACTCAGCACTGATGAGGCCACACCTTGAATACTGTGTTCAGTTTTGGGCCCCTCACCACAAGAAGGACATTGAGGTGCTCAAGCGTGTCTAAAGAAGGGCAGCAAAGCTGGTGAGGGGTATAGAGCACAAGTCTTATGAGGAGCGGCTGAAGGAACTGGGGTTGTTAAGTCTGGAGAAGAGGAGGTTGAGGGGAGACCTTATTGCTCTCTACAACTACCTGAAAGGGGGTTGTGGCAAGGTGGGTGTTGGTCTCTTCTCCGAAGTATCTAGCGATAAGAATGAGGGGAAATGGCCTCAAGTTGCGCCAGGGGCGGTTTAGACTGGATACTAGCAAAAATTTCTTCACCAAGAGAGTGGTCAGGCATTGGAACAGGTTGCCCAGGGAGGTGGTGGAGTCACCATCACTGGAAGTGTTCAAAGAACGTGTGGACGTGGCACTTCAGGACATGGTTTAGTGGGCATGGTGGTGTTGGATTGATGGTTGGACTTGATGATCTTGAAGGTCTTTTCCAACCTTAATGATTCTGTGATTTTGTGATATGAATATCTAAGGCGTATGTAGGTCAATATGTTGCTTAGACTTTCAAAGCTATTTTTACATATGAGCAAATATTAGCATTTCACATTAAAAGGGAACTATGTTTGAAGCTGGCCCATGACTTGCATAATAAATGTAAAACACTGAAATTAAAGTGCTTAGTCTAGTCTGTCACAAAAAGTACCCATGTATTGTTGTATATTATTTTTTAATAAACCAGCTGACATAATTCCTGTTGGAAGCTGTTCTTGATGACTTTTTGAAAAAATTTCGTCATGTTCTGAATTTTTTTGCCAGGTGAATGTAAAGCAGTGAAACATTATGAAGCATATAAACACAGTGAAGCATATAAAAGTTGCTCTAGTTTCTAGTTAACATGTACTAGGTAACAGGTGCTAAGACTTTGTTGAATCTTCCTTTTAAAGCTCTCTCTTGTGCTAGATTTTTTTTTTTTATTTAACCTTGTAGCTGGTTAAAATAAAGGGGTACGTAGCAGTATTATTTTTTTATTCACCTACCTAGAAAGATCTTCCATTTAAGATGGGGAACTAGCTACACTGAGACAATATAGAGATCCACATTGTGTTTAAACATAAACAATCCAGGGTGAGTAAAGGTGCTTTATGCCAACTTACATATGCCTACCTTTTTCTTTTTCTTTCTAATATTGAGCCAACACTATTTACAGCTAAGAAGATTCTTGCCACGATGATTTTGCCATGAGAGAAGGCAACCATCAGATGCATAGCAATAGGAAGCTATTTCTGAAAAACAGCTGGTTTTGATCACCTGTAATGCAAGTCTGCCTTTGAATTTTTTGAATTCTGCATGTTGATAAAGGTGTTTGCTGCTTTCCAAGAATGCTAAAATATACTTACGCAGTTTTGATGCTACAACTTGTGAAACCTTTATTAAATAAAATATTAATTTGAAAATACCCTGTCTAGCTGTACAAAAGTTGAAAGTCATTCTTGTGAAGCTTAATGTTGCTCTTAACAGTTTTTCCTTGATGATAAAGTTTCTATATAGAGATTTTATTTTTCAATTTGATCATTCTAAGATAGGCAGAATTCTGAAAGGGTTATGGAAGAAACAGCTTATTAACATGGAGTATCTTTATTATGCACGCCTCTGTCAGCACCAAGTGTTACAAATTGCAACTGGTAGTTGAGATGCATGCTTTGACCTGCAGGAAGCTTTATATTTTCACTCATTATTTATAAGAACAAAAGTGCTAACCTGAAGTCCTTTAAAAACAATTTACATAACCATTAAAAATTTAAAGAAAGCTTATTATTATAACACTTGCAGTATTTATGCAGCACCTAGTACACCCTGTAAATTGGCTAGAAACTTCTGTCAACTTCTGCAAATACTATAGCTTACATGACTGCATTAAGACTCATGAATCTATAACTGGGAATTGAGAAAATGTGAAACAAGGCAGTTGCATCTGCAACTGAACTAGTCAAGCTACAGGACATACCTAGTCTGAGGAAGATGTGGGCTATTTACAGGTTGATTTGGTGACTTTACGTAATGTGTGATTGCTGACAGCACGTTGTCTATTAAAAAGTAGAAATAATACTTCAAAATCTGAAAGCATAAAGTAAGTGTCATTTTCCCTCCTACTCATGGTTTCACAGAAAATTCACTTTTTGAAAGTGAGAAGTATGGTTAAAACATTTTTTAAAAATGCAGTCTTTTGACATACACGTCTGTAGTTAAAATGTGCCACACAAGATGATTTGATTGTTGAAAAGTCAAGTTCCACTTGACAGAAAGAATGGCCAGAAGGTTTTTTCTTGGGATGGAATTTTCTAGGAAGAATTGAAATTAGAAAGTAGGTGTTGAGAAATGCTGTTTGTTCTGTCACTGTGCAGTGTTTCATAATAGCTTTCATTATAAAGCAATGAGGAACATTAAGGGTAAATTCCTGTGTGGGAGAAGTGGCATATAGGCTTTCTAGTTTTCTTTATGTATGCTACTATGTAATATGCAGATGCTTTTTAGCTTGTTGGGGATCTTGACAGAAGATTTTTTTTTTTTTTTTTTAAATACCTGTGTATGTGTGTGAGCATGCACATAAAACTCGGCAGGAGTTTACAAGAATACAGTCAAAAACAAGAACAGTATAGGTTATACACTGCTAAGATAATACTACAAGATAAGAATATTTAGTCACATGTTGGAAAACAGGGAAAGAATGACCATTTACCCTGTGAAGGACATCATAACTGTCTCTAGTGGTGCCCCTTTTGTGCTCAGCCTGCACATCTCTGCAAGCTCGGGTCTAGCTGATGTAATCCCTGCTAAGGGCTGCTGCACAGGTGCCCAGATGCACAAGAACTCTGTCATACGTGACCATACTGAACCTGTTGTCTAACATAAAAGTTCTGTTTTGTTCAACTTTAGCTTAAGTGGGAGAGTTGAAGCACACAGTTATAAAATAAATTCTCATCGCTTACCTCAGTGACTTCACAGGACAAGACACGGGATGGTGGGATTTTCTGACTTTTTCTGAACCATTGTTCACTCTCACACAAGTTGCTGCAGTTCTTTCTGAGTCTGTAGATAGCCAGGAAAATCTCAACTGAGGGTACTGGACAGGCACAATATATTTTTCAATGTAGGATATACTCCCCATTGCAGTGTGTTGTGGTGCCTGGTTGGTGTTAGCATCTGCACCATCTGCCCAGTGCTGGAGTGCAGGAAGTCAGAAATGTTTGTAAAGGACTGCTGGGGATGGGCACAATTGTTCCCGAGGTAAAAGCTGCCTTGGAAGCACATTTTTGATTAAAAAAAAAAGTCATTTGGAACTATGTGTTCATTTTAAAAACAGCGACATCTGCGTATACAAGCATTGTAAAACTTGTAGTTGGTTGGTGTATGTATGAGGGCTGCAAACTTCCTCTGAAAGAGAGATTAAATGAAGAGAGTCATGAATGGGTTGCTTTTATTGCATTTGGAAGATTATGCATACCTTATACATAGTTTATACTGTTTGGTTTTTTCAATCTTTAAGTAGTAGCGAGTCTTGAAAGGAATGTGCTGCTGGGCCTGGATTTAAGTTGATTGTGGTGATAAGGATTTGGATAGATCCTTTATTTCCATCTTTGAAACAAAAAAAAAAGTTGTTTTTCTGTTCTGTCTACTTGCTCTCAGTAGATGTAGTCGGCTGCTTAACATCTCTGAAGTTAATATTGTAGTGTTTCCCAGAGCTTTTGCTATTTATGCAAGCTTATTTTGGTCAGTACTTACGTTTTGTTTTTGTTTTTGTCAGCAGCCATGCAGCAGGTCCTGGATAACCTTACTGATCTGCCGACATCAACAGGCGCTGAAGAAATAGACCTGATTTTTCTTAAAGGAATTATGGAAAACCCTATTGTAAGATCACTTGCTAAGGTATTTAAACTTGCTGCTCTAAGTGGAATCTAGAAGTATTTTAACTCTTAAATTATTGTGTGAACACTGAGTATGGATTGAGCTATTAACAATAGCTTTTATGTACAGGACATCTTATTACAATACTTCTAAGAGTTCTTGAAGGTGAAGATTTGGTATAATGTAATTTCTGTGCACGATGATTTATTGTATGGAAGACTCTAGAAGAAGAAAAATTCAGAGACCTCAGAAATAATGTGGTAACATTATTTATGAAGAAGATCTAAAAATACTTGTGTATTGTGACCACTGTTGTGTGCAAAACCCATATGCCTTCTGACTTTTAACGTTTTTTTTCCAAGATGAAAAGTGAGAGCAATAACCTTCTTTCCCCCATGGCATAAACAAGTTTTCTTTTTGTCTTTGGCTCAAAACAACTTTCTGATCAGCCCCGTGGAATGTTCTCTCCATGCCCTTTCCTGGATCTTAGAGCAATGTTGAGACCTTCGAGTGTCAGCTCTTTGAGACATGGGCTATCCTTAGTTTTGGTCATGCATTAAGAAAGTCTTTTACTTATATATGGTAGCAATCAATTATAAATATGTAAGGTGATACTTACAAAAAAAAATATTTGGACTCTGTAATTAAAATGTAGCTGACCTTACCAGTAGGAGATGCAGTCAATATTGCATAGCACTTATATTCTTTCTTAATCCTACTTCATAAAAATAAGCTCCTTTCGTGAGGGGAAAAACAGTTAACTTAAATGTAGCTGTCTCTTTAATACGAATAGACATCTGAAAGCAGTGCCCTCTGGGCAGGCATGAAATACTCTGTAAAGCTAAAGGATTTTTGTGCAGGGATTTTGCGCAGTATAAAAATCTGGAAAGGAAGACTCATAAGAATTTATACAAGAATTTACTTCTTTTAGTTGTTCAAAAATATTTGTTGTAAGTGGAAGACATTGCATAGTAATAAACTTAGAAATAATGGAAGTGTCTCATCTGCTAGTGAGATGACTGCAGAAGGAAGGATTTGTGTACTAAATTTACTAGAGTAAGTAAAAGCGTTTTCTTACTTAGAGTTGTTTCCAACTTCAGTATCTGCTGCATATGTCGTCTTTAATTTAGTATTTATCATTAAAATGTTCATTGCAAAGCATTTTTTTCTTATCAATAATTTGTGCTTTAATGGCCAATTACAATTATGTGGAATTGAATGACTAGCAGATGTAAAACAGTGCTTGTAGTGGAAACAGATTCTTAAGTATAAACTTGCTTTATCTAGAATGCTGAAAGGTTTTAATGTTGTTCATGTGGCATGACTGCACTCATATTTTCTTTTGTAGTTATTTCAGAATTAAACCCAAAACCTCAGTCCTAACCAGCAGAGCTAAATAAGGACAAGATCAAAATGACAACACATTTCATGAAGTATATATAGTTCACATATATCCATTTGTGAATAGGCAATTCTCAGGACCCTGAGATGGTCAGATTATTTAAGCAGATTCATTTCAGACCAGGCCAGAAACATAAAAGCTTTTTCTTTTTCCTTTATTATCTTTTTTGAGATAGGGTTCTTTTACTGTGCCTTTCCATTCTTCAGTAGGTGGTGGTGGGGGTAACTATAATCACTGTAAAATGTATTTTCTGTCATTTACTGGTGTTTATAGAATCACAGAATCATAGAATAGTTTGGGTTGGAAGGGACCTCCAAAGATCATCTAGTCCAACCCCCCTGCAATGAGCAGGGACATCTTCAACTAGATCAGGTTGCTCAGAGTCCCGCCCAACCTGATCTGGAATGTTTCCAGGGATGGGGCATCTACCACGTCTCTGGGCAACCTGTCCCACCACCCTCATCATGAAAAATGTCTTCCTTACATCTAAATCTACCCTCTTCTAGTTTAAAGCCATCGCCCCTTGTCCTATTGCAATAGGCCCTGCTAAAAAGTTTGTCTCCATTTTTCTTATAACCCCCCTTTCAGTACTCTAAGGCTGCAGTAAGGTCTCCCCAGAGCTGCCTTCAGGCTGAACAACCCCAACTCTCTCAGCCTTTCTTCATAGGGGAGGTGTTCCATCCCTCTGACCATTTTTGTGGCCCTCCCCTGGACCGTCTCCAACAGGTCCATGTCTCTCTGGTGCTGAGGTTTATGTTCAATACTAAGTAGCCTTTAGAATTTTTATGCTTTTTTGAAAACAGTTGTTGAATTTGGAACATGCGTGAGTTTTGCTGCTGAACTGTCTTATCAAAACTCTCTTCTGCTGGATTGTTAACTACTCTTTTGAACGTCAAAACTTTATCATCTTTTCTGCAGTTACACTATTTCTTTTAATATTGTAGCATAGCCTACAGCATACTGGGTGAATGCCTAATCCAGACCAAGGAAACACCTTAGGAGTAATCTATAAACATTGAGTCCAGTATTTAGGATGTCAGATTGTTGGAGGTAAAAGCTTTACTGTTTGAACATTTAGCAAGTATAATGAATATTGAACGAATCAAAAGTCTCCATTCAGTATTACTATTTCTGAAATGAAAAAACAAATTAATAGCAATATCTAAGTTAGCTATTCCTTTTGTTTTTTTTTTTTTAATTAATCATACCACTCCATATCCTGCTACTCCCCAACATATTACAGCATCAGGGGTTGTTGACTGATGTACTGTTCCCCAGTGTATACATGGCCTTAATTTTGGGGTGAAGGGTGAGGATATTTGTGTTTACATTATATTCTGTGTTAATGGTAGTATTTTAAAGAAAATTAATGAGAAAGAAGGTAACCCATATTCTCTGACCTTATAAAGGTTTTGCAGTTGGAGTATGTTTAAAAGTCAATAGAGTTGTGTTTTTACTTTCTGTAAAAGAAGTAAACTGTAAAAGAAGGATATTGTTTACTCTATGTATTATGTACAAAATAGCATTCCCTTATTAAGGAGAATGTGTGTAGGTGCCAAACTTCCTATGACTTTGTAATCATGGTCATTTTGTTTGTGTGTGTTGGTGTTGGGGAATGTTTGAAATATCTTTCTCTATGTTAAGTTAGGCTTTCCAGTGTGTTATCATCAGTCCTGCAGAAATACCATTTTATAGATATGAAGTAGAATTTAATACTTGGATATTTCAGAAAACAAAGTGTTCTGGTTTTAGCAAAATGTTTTAAAGCACTTATAAGAAAGTAGATGTGTGTGCATACCTTCAAATTATATATATGGGAAGTATATATAGATGACACCCAAATACATCTGTTATTTGTTGTGTTTTTAGCTGTCAAATGATTGTTGTTTTTTGAAATTCTTGTTGCTACAGTGTTGGAAATAACTCTTAATTGAGTGCATAGAGAATCTTAGTTATTTTTGGTCTCCTCTTATTCCCTAATTTTATGATTCAGGACTACCTGTAGTGAGTGAGTGAATTATTCAGATTTATGAGATGTTGCTCTTGCAGCTCAAAGCTCTTACCTTTTAATGAATTTAAGTATCTGCAGTGTTTAGGAAAGGATTATGTCTGCAGCAGTAGCTCTAGAATGAGATTAAAAGTTATCACAGAATAGTTGAGGTTGGAACGGACCTCTGGAGGGCATCTGGTCCAGCCCTCCTGCTCAACCAGGGTCACCTAGAGATGGCTGTCCTGAACCATGTCCAGATGGCTGTTGAATATCTCCAAGGAGGGAGACTCCAACCTCTTTGGGCAAACTGTGCCAGTGCTCAGTCACCCTCACAGTGGAAAAAGTGTTTCCTGATGTTCAGATAGAGCCTTCTGTGTTTCAGTGTGTGCCCATTGCCTCCCGTCCTGAAACTGGGCACCACTGAAAAGAGCCCGGCTCTGTCCTTACACCCTCTCTTCAGGTATTTATACACATTGTTGAGACCCCCCTGGAACCTTCTCTTCTTCAGGCTGAACAGTCCCAGCTCTCTCAGCCTTTCCTCACATGTCATGTGCTCCAGTCCCTTCTTCATCTTTGTGGCCCTTCACTGGACTCTATTCTAGTATGTCCAGAACTGTACACAGTACTCCACGTGTGGCCTTGCCAGTGCTGAGTAGAGCTTGACCTTCTGGCAGCACTCTTAATGCAGCCCAGGATACTGTTAGCCGCCTTTGCTGCAGACTTTTCTTTAGCATTTGCTTTAGTTATGCAGACTTTCCTTTAGGATTTGCTGTTTTGAAGGTGTTTGAATGGGAGGAGCCTGGAGTAAATGCTTCTCTTGCAGGCTTTATTTTTTTATGAGCAGATCCCATAGTTCCTTTTTTGTCCTTCTTCTAGAAGATGTACTTGTACTTGGTTCTGAAGCAGAAAAGATCTGAGGTGTTTTGCTGTCCAGGCGGAACTGTTTGGTGTGTATATAGCATAGAGTTTATAGGAAATAAGGACATAAAAGCATCTCTGACAGGTGCTGCTTATAAAGTTTAAGCATGCAAAATCCTTCAGCAGTTATAAAGATAAAATACACAGATTATACTATATGTAATTTTTCTGGCTTTCCTGCTAAAGGTTGCACCAATAAATTATATAAAAGCTTTATAAATTGGAAGTACCTGAATCTTATTTACAGTATATTCTCATATATTTAATCTTACAGGCTCATGAGCGACTGGAAGATTCTAAACTTGAGGCTGTCAGTGACAACAACCTGGAGTTGGTGAATGAAATTCTTGAAGACATCAGTCCCTTAGTAAATAAAGATGAAAATATTGCAGAATTGGTTGGAATACTCAAGGAGCCTCATTTTCAGGTGCCACCTTTTTACTGTGTATTACCAACTCTTACTGTATCAGTGTCCATATAATGATCTAGGAATAATAATGAAACAAAACCTGAACTGTAGCAAACTTTAATATGTAGGATTTTACTCCAAATGAAAGGTAAAGCAGAAGCCATGTGGCGTTATGAACATGATTTTATTCTTTGATATTGTCTCAAGAATATCTTCACTCATTGCATTAAAATCCACTGGCGTTTCTGTTATAAATCTTGGACATTTACTTCCTATATGAGTGGAGTTTCCATAACAATTCCCTGAAGGTTTCATCCTTAGCATTTCCAGGTAGTCTCAGTTACTGATACTGACCATTCTGCATTTCAGTTCAGCTGTTGGCATTCATACCCACGTGTAAGATGTACAGTTTGCAGAGTGAATGAATATGATTCTTCTATGACGCGATCTGCACTGCAACTTAAGTTGAAACTCTGCATCCCTCTTACTGCTGCTCTACTTAAGTGAAGTTTTGACACATGATTGTCAAAAGCAGATGTTTTTCCATAGCTGCCATTCTATTACCAGCTTCCATACTGACCCTTGAAGGCTAGGGTTTGTGAATCCTTGGTAGATTCTGGACTTTCCAGGCAGGCTTCAGCTGACTTCAGTACTTAGCCATAGGTATCCTGTAGAAGAACATAAGCAAACCTTCTGCTACAGTAGAAATGTGCTTCTTTTGGCAGACTGGTATAGCCATAGACATTTTTTGGGTATATGAGTTTAAACATAAAAAGTTTTTTTCCTGAATTTTCAGTTATACATTATACAAACGTAGCATAAGTGCATTACTGTTTAATACTGGAAATGCTGTCAAGCGGTGGTGTGGCCTGTTGGAAGAGGAAACACTTTAAGAGCTCAGCTTTTGAGGTAGTAGCTATTCTGAGTGCTGATGGTTCCTCTGCCTCTTCTGAGGACAAGTGTTAGCCTCCCTTGTGTCCCTATTTGTCCAGAAAGGCATCATAGCTAAGGGATCAAAGACTGTGATTTGGAGGCTTACTGGTGAATACACCTGCAAATGAGTCTTTGATCCCTTAGCAGAAATTGGTATTGGAAAAGGAAAGGATAAGTTTGTAAGAATTGATAGTTACAATGCAAAAAACCTGGAATTGGGGGCCAACTGGTGCAGTGACAGATCTGACAAAGATCCATTGTATTAGAGAAACTAAAGTTGACAAGTCAAAGAGGATGAATCAAAATATGAAAAGGACTTAAGTGAAGTGCTGGAGTGGACTGACTTTAAAAGGCACTGTAGCAATGATCTGTGGAGAGAGATGGCAAAGACCAGAGACCAACTGGGCAAAGAATCTTTGTGGTGGAGACTGGAAATGGCCTGCAGGAGACTGAGCTCAAAGAAGAATTTTAATGAGGTTGAACAGCCAATGCTAAGGCAAACCCAGCATTCATTCCTGTTCAGTGGTCATATTTACAGAGAGACAACATGATGCTGATGTCAGTTACTCCATTAGTTCAGGCTTGAGCAACTCACACATTTAATTTAAAAGTTCCAAAGTACCTGGTGAAGAAAAATGCTGATATTTATACTATTTCTTTTACCTTTTTTTGTTGTTTGATTTAGAGAAAGCAGACTTGAAAGTGAATGTATGCTACATTAACTTTACAGTTTTGCTCTGATCTTCTGTTAGTGGTTCCTAATTGTATATTAAACATCCATCTAACATATATCTCTTCTGTTTTCCTTCCCTGCCCCCAGCAGTAGGCATCGAGTGAAGACTGTAAGGCTAGAA
Organism: Phaethon lepturus; assembly: GCF_000687285.1. Classification (NCBI taxonomy): domain Eukaryota; kingdom Metazoa; phylum Chordata; class Aves; order Phaethontiformes; family Phaethontidae; genus Phaethon; species Phaethon lepturus. Next base: position 38,782 of record NW_010535330.1, read on the forward strand.
CAAGCCAATAGTGATACCTTCCAAAATGTTTTGTGAGGATTTAGTGATTTGTTGCTCAGACTTGATCTGCATGAGGGGATTGAGTGCTGCCTCAGTATGTTTGCAGATTGGGCGGGAGTGTTGATCTGCTCGAGAGTAGGAAGGCTCTGCAGAGGGATCTGGACAGGCTGGATCGATGTGCCGAAGTCAGCTGTATAAGGTTTAAGAAGGCTAAGTGACAGGTCCTGCACTTAGGTCACAACAACCCCATGCAACGCTACAGGCTTGGGGACGAATGGCTGGAGAGCTGCCCGGTGGAAAAGGACCTGGGGGTACTGGTTGAAAGCTGGCTGAACATGAGCCAGCAGTGTGCCCAGGTGGCCAAGAAGGCCAACAGCATCCTGGCCTGTACCAGAAATAGTGTGGCCAGCAGGAGTGATTGTGCCTCTGTACTCAGCACTGGTGGGGCCAAACCTCAAATACTGTGTTTCTTTTGGGCCCCTCACTACAAGAAGGACATTGAGATACTGGAGCATGTCCAGAGAAGGGCTGGTGAGGGGTCTGGAGCACAAGCCTTATGAGGAGCAGCTGAGGGAGCTAGGGTTGTTCAGTCTGGAGAAGAGGAGGCTGAGGGGAGACCTTATCACTCCCTACAACTACCTGAAAGGGGGTTGTGGCGAGGTGGGTGTTGGTCTCCTCTCCCAAGTAACTAGCGATAAGAATGAGGGGAAATGGCCTCAAGTTACACCAGGGGAGGTTTAGATTGGATATTAGGAAAAAATTCTTTATGGAGAGAGTGGTCAAGCATTGGAACAGGCTGCCCAGGGAGGTGCTGGAGTCACCATCACTGGAAGTATTCAAAAAATGTCAAGCATTGGAACAGGCTGCCAGGGAAGTGGCACTTCAGGACATGGTGTAGTGGGCATGGTGGTGTTGAGTTGACAGTTGGACTTAATGATCTTAAAGGTCTTTTACAACCTTAATGATTCTATGACTTCTGAGTGAGAAGTAGCATCATCCACCTGTGGTGGTGGTCTCTTCCATCAGCTTGTTCAGCTGTTTTTTGATCCCATGGAAAAATCTGTCATTCACAACATCCCCCATCAGAGTGGAGAGTATGCTGTTTTGTTTTTGAGACTGTCACCTGTCAACTGCACTTAATACCCCCTTGTTCTTGGGTAGAAAGAAAGTGAACAGTATTTCTTAATCAGCTTGTCCATGTTACTTGTGATTTGAGAGACCTGACTGTATATGTGTGTCTGTCTGTCTCAAATAAATAAAAAGAAGGGAAGCAAAGCTGTATAAAGCTTCCCAGAGTCATTCACAGCAGCATGGTTTTATGAAGTGGTGTAATAATTTCCATTGCACCTGCTACTCATTACCTAAAAAATTCCCAGTATTTGGTTTGCCTTTTTAACAGCTGGTAGATAGGATAGGATAGGATAGGATAGGATAGGATAGGATAGGATAGGATAGGATAGGATAGGATAGGATAGGATAGGATAGTTCAGTTGGAAGGGACCTACAATGATCATCTAGTCCAACTGCCTGACGACTTGAGGACTGACCAAAAATTAAAGCATATTATTAAGGGCATTGTCCAAATGCCTGTTAAACACTGACAGGCATGGGGCATCAACCACCCCTCTAGGAAACCTGCTCCAGTGTTTGACTACCTCCTCAGTAAAGAACAGGTTCCTCTAGGCTCAGTAAACATAGAGGTGGGTTGGTTTTTTTGGTTTGGTTTGGCTTTGTACTGTTTATACTTCTGAGATACCGCTTCTGAGTCTGTCGGTTAATATGTCAAATTAGGATTGTGTTTTCCCTTGCAGTCTGTGTTGACTTTCATTTGCCTTGTTCTCACTCTGTTGCTCATGAGATGCTCCTGCAGGTTACAATCAGTTGTTTACTTCTTGAATAGTTTAGCAGCATCAGCAAATCCTGTCATTTCACTTCTCACCCCCATTTCCTAGACCACTTATCTGTCATGTCAGTGTATTGGCAGGTCTAGAACTGAGCCCAGATGCCAATGGGAAATCCCCTGGTGACATGAATTGTGAAAACTAATGATACCATATTCTTGGCCCCAATTCTTCTGTCTTTTAACCAATATTTTCATCCACATGAAAGCCTTACTGTTTATCCTACAGTAGCTTTGTTTCTTTAAAAGACTTTGCCAAAGGAGCCTACTAAAGGTCTTTTGGAAATTGAGCTATATTATCAACTGTAACTGCCTCACTGCCATGCTTGGTGACTCTTTCAAGGAACTTAACTAGATTTGAGAAACATGACTTCCCTTTATTAAAGCATGGTGATGCTTTCCCATGATCTATTTTGTCTAATCATTCTGTTTTTTATGGAAACTTCTTCTAATTTGTTTAGTATCAACATCAGACCTACTGGTTCACAGTTTGTTGTTTCTTCCTTGGAACCCAGTTTAAAAATTCATGTCATGATTATTGTACGCTCTGAACAAGATTGCATGCTGCTTCTTTCACTATACTGTTGAGTGAGTCATGGATATGTAAGAGAAATAAGCTATTTCTAGACCTCCCTATTTCATTTGCTGCAACACCTGGACGGTACAGAAAGAATTAGGTATGAAAGGAAGAGAAAAGACTATTTGATGGTTAAGATAGTTAAATGCTGCCCTGGAGAACTAACCTATCTTTCACTCTGTCAGAATTAGAGTTCATTTAAAAAAAAAAAAAGCCTTAAACAGCTTTAACTTGAGATTTTTTTCTTCTTTTCTAATTGCCTGTTGTGAGGCCTTCAGTCTCATTTGCAGAAACAGTGAACAGTTTTGACTGCTGCATACAGGCAAAAAGCATCTTAGCTACTTTCTTTTTAAAAGTAGATCTGATGTGATCCAGTTTGGAAGCCTAAAATTAGGGTTTACTTTTCAGCCATTAATTTTGTCCTTCCATTCCCCATGTGGAGGCCTGCAACAAAGACAGCTGAGGCCAAAATAGTATTACTTTGATTAAATGTTTTCATTTAACTGATATTGTAGTTATGACTACTCTAGAAGAGCTTCTAGGAAAATTTGCAGACCAAAATGTGGATACAATATTCCTTCTAAGGCTTGAGGAGCCTATATATCTCTCACTCTGAAAATGAATCAGAAAATTAACTAAATACTCAAGAAATAAGTGTTATCCTTTCTGCCTCATTTGGTGCAAGAATGCATATTCCAAATTCTGCAAGAGGGACCTGTAAGGAAAAAAAGGAAAAATACAATGCAATTTGTAATTATAGAAAATGTAATTTACATACTTTCTCCAGTTCAGTAAATGTGTAAACAAGCCACCTTGACTTGACTTGACTCTTTTTAAAGTTTCAAACACTATTATGTAACTGTTGTAGAGGCTGATTTTGTATTTTAAAAATGAATGGTGCCACTCTATCACAGTCATCTTGCAGTTGTAACCTACCTCGGCAACAATTATCCAATGTGGTATACAAGTCATTAGTGCAACAGCTTATTTGAATGTATCATTTAGTGCTGAAGGTATTGAATTACAGAACTTAATTTCTTGTACACATTTTTACGGAAGATACATTGGGGAGGGACTAGCTTATGGATGCACTTACAGGTGCATGTATGGTTATACTCTTATGCTTGACTGTCTGTTCCCTCCCTTTTCTCTCTTCTCCTTTCATTCCTTTCTTTTTCTTCCCTTCCACTCTTTACCCCTTTCAGTTTTAACTAAACTTTTCAGGGTTCGACGTGTGGAAGATACTAAGTTCTCAGGAGTTTCACAGTACTGACAGCTGGCCATCAAGGCCAGTATGTACTGAAGAGCCAGCTGGCACATGCAGTGCATAGATAAGGCTACATCAAGTCTTGCCAGACAGTAGCTGGAGGGCAGAAGAGAGAAGTGGTAAGAGAGGTTGCCTTGAGGGAAAAGGGAGGAGTTGAAAGTATCTACTGGAGGGGTTAAACATGCAGAAGAATCACTTCTGTTGCTTATGGAAGAACTTGTTCAGTTATTTTTCACCTTTCCAAGAGTTACGTAAGCCATTCGTCCTAAATAGTAGAGTCTGCTGGCAATAAAATACTTATTCTGAAAAGCAGCCAATATTTTCTTCTAATAGTTAGCTTTATAATGGCTAATCATACCTTTAAAATACTTCCTTTAGAAAAGTGATCTTAAGTTACTTCCTAGACAGACCTAATTTATAGGGTTATTTTTCCCACGTATTCATACCTCCTTACCAGCCCACTTGATTTCTCTAAAATCTTAAATGATTTCCTCACTTTTCCAGAACAGCCTTTAAAAAAATCTCTTCTTTTCACATGTACATTAGGGACCTGTAGTCTGTTTATTAAGTTCTGATTTTTAAACAGTGTTATCAGAGAAGACTAGCACATATTTAGTGCATGAAAGAGGAATGGAAATATTTTAGGTACTGCTGAGGCCTGAGTGTTAGGAAAGGAGTCCTAAATTCAACTATAGGGTGGTTCTGCTCTTGTGTATACCCTCTGGCTCCCAATTTGTAATTTAATTGTTCTGTTGGATCACAGTTGGGGAAATAGTTATCACATAGAGGAGGCAATGCTTCATAACTTGTGTAGATGGTGCTGAGAATTTTTTTAGGAAAAACAAATTTTGAATTTGAACTTGGCTTCAGCACTGTAGAAAGCCGTGAATGTTTAATGTTTATTTGTTTACTGAATTTTGAATTACCTTTTTTTTAACCTGTCAAATGAATACAGACACAGAAAACTACTATAAAGAAGTAAGTATGTTCTAAGTTTATGGATTACTTTATGACAATGTCTTGCACAAAGGGGCCATGCTGTGCCACAGGACTGTATGTCCATTGTGTGATATCTCTTGTGATAGGCAGGGTTCTTCTAAATGCCTTATGCCAGCAACATTGCCATTTTTTCCATGAGAACCTTTCTACAGTTATCCAGTCCTGGATAGTCAGCTGATCCTGTTTACATATGTGATATGGAGGAAACTTTGAACTGTTTTATGGTTGTTGATTGTTTAATTCATGTTGTTTTGCAGACTTGGCAGTGGTTTTATAAGTATTCTAGCACCAGTATGGGAAAGGTTAGATTCCAGGGGAGCTCTGGAGTTGCAGGATCACAGGTTATCACTTTTTCAGATACCGTAAGAAAGAAACAAGTGAAGTTCATGCAACTGTTATTTCTCAGATCACTCAACCATATTACTGAAATAAGAAAGTAACTGTGAGTGACATAAAATGTCCTAGAGTAGTCCAACAGTGGATACAGATGCATGGCCCCTGTTGCCTGGTGGCTTTGTTTTAAGTGTTCTTCATTGATGTGTGCTGTCACCTGTCTGGCTGGAAACAATCTTATAAAACTGGTGTAGATTCTTGAGTTTCAGAACTGAGACACTGGTGTGGAAAGGTAATAAGTTAACTGTGGCTTGTTTTAAGGAAACCAATAAATTACTTTTCTTAAAGAAACCATTTTATAATTCTGTGCAGCAATGTACTGTCCCTGATAGTCCTTCTGAGACCCAACCATCTTGTAGATAGCAGGAAAGAGGTTTTGTGATTGAGAGATGGTTAAGTAGTAGCTGAAAGAATTAATGCTTATCCATAAACCTGAGTGAACAAAAAGGATTAGAATGTGGAATGGAATCAGATTTAAGAACTGAAGAATCTTACAGAGCATGTCAATTTGGAAAAGATGACACAGACAGTTAGCTTAGTAGTAATTTTTGACTGTAATCATAAATTATATGACCGTTAAGGACAGGGAGCTATACAAGTGTTGTTATGCATAAGGGTCCACAAGAAATCTAGTGGTTTGCGCCCAGAAAGTTTGGGAACAATTTGTTCTAGCATGTGAACAAAAGAGAAAACTGAAAGCATCATACTGGTGTACCTGCCTGGTTTTGTCGGTGGTAATGTGTTAGGATGTGTAGTTGATGCTAGTTGGTTTCATTTTGGAAATGTAGAAAGATCCAAAAATGTTGCTTTCAAACATGGGCAAACAGAGATCTGTTCTCCTGGTTTCTGGATTGGATGTGTCTTGGATAATGAAGAATTAGAAATTGCTACCATCTGACAGCTGCCTGATTTAAATAAATTATTGTTTTTCCTAATGTAATTTGATTTGGTTTCTGTCCACAGTATCAGAGCAGCCACAATAAGCAGCTGCCTTTACAGTCTTAATGGCAGAGGGAGAATCGCTGAATTAGTACCTCCTTCTAACATCGAGTTGTGAAATATCAGCAGGGTCATCATGTAGCGGGCAGATTAAAATGACTGTTCATGTTTGTGATACTTTGAGGGCTTGCATGCTGAGCTTACCACTAAACTAATACGGTTGCACAACTTTTAGGTTAGTGGTGGCTTACAAAAGGATGGAGCAGACTGCATAGCAAAGTTGTTAAATTTGCTTAAATGTTACCTGCTCACCTGCTTTGCTTTCTAGTAGTTTGATGTCTTCCTCTGGCATGTGCATGTTACTGTCAGTGGCAGTCCCTATGATGTCCTGTCCTTGGTGTCTTCTCTTTAGCTACTTACTTGACACCAGTTAGTGATCTAACTTAAGCCCATATCTCATCAGGTCACTGTTTGAAACAAAGCTATGTTGTTTGTGGCCCAGTAGGTAGCTCCTCTACCTGCTTCTTTTCCTCTTCCTGTATCTGTCAGTGAAACTCTCTGCGCTACAGGATGCTTTATCTTAAACTACCATACATGGTGGCTACAGGGGTGTCCCTTTTCCTCTTCAAGACAGAAAGTCTCCACTGTCTAATTTTGACAAGTTCGATCTTGTTTTACCTGTATGTCTTCTGAATCTGTTCTTTAAATCTTAAACTATCTTTTACAAGAAGATAAAGTCTAAATTGCCTTGTTTTCCAAAGATTATTATATTTATTGGGATCTCTTCCTTTTGCTCTCTATTCATGTATGCAGACTGGTGAAAACACCATTAACTATAAGGTCTGAGGTCTTGTATTCCAGAAAGTGAATTCTGTCATCTTGGGTTCATTTGGTGCTAGAATTCTGCCTTGGCTTTATGCAAACAGAAAGCACTTATTCTGCAGCTTGCTAGAAATCCTTGCATACCTGTAATTATCCAAATTACTGTGGAGAAAAATTTTATGGCATTAAACACAAGTATCTAGTGATGAGTTATCTTCATTTTTTTGCAGTGAGTTATTCATTTACTTTAACCATTTGCTCAGGTATTATCTCATTAGGTGAAAGACTGTTTTAGGTAATCCTATTTCCATCTTCTTCCCTGCAAGATCACATGTTCCTCTGAAATACATTACATTTATCCTATACTTCCTGAAGAAGAAGCTTTTGTACTTACAAAAGAGAGCATATTTGCCAAGACAGTAGGCTTCTCAAGCCATGTGGGTACTTGTATGTCCATTTTTCTCCATTCCATGTGAAGTAAAAGTTTTATGTTCTAGTCCCAAAAGGGCAGATTCAGTGGTTAATCAGCAGTAAATCCTTTTGCAAATAGTTATTTCATGACTTAAGAAAGGCTTTTTCTGTTCCTTCGCAGTCACTCTTGGAAGCACATGATATTGTGGCTTCAAAATGTTATGATTCCCCTCCTTCTAGCCCAGAAGTCAATAATTCTTCAGTGAACAACCAGATTGTTCCAGTAGATGCTATTCGTATCCTTGGAATTCACAAAAGAGCAGGAGAACCACTGGTAAGTAATTGAAGATGAGTGTGTCATTTAAAGTGCGAGTGAAAATGTTTGCATGTGCCTGATTTCTTGCATTACATTTTAATTATTTCCATTGTTATGTTGTGTAATTTAGTGAGTGATAGGATCAGTATTGAGAGGTTGAAATAAGAAGATATGCGTGTTCTTCATACTGTTCTCTTTAAGAAATTATGGGATAGTGCATAGGCAGTCACTAAGCTGAATGCTTGCTAGCGTAACTAACACAACATCTGTTTGATACTGATACAAAATGACAGGATTGCATGCAATCAAGAACAATACAGTCATTCGTATGAAAACCTTGTCTGAAAGCACTTTTGTGTCACCTGATGCTTATCTGTGTATTAGAAACTCTTACACTGTACTAACTATTACTGTCTGTTTTTATTGGGGTAGACAGAATATTCCATAGCTGTATATTTTTGCTTGAAATAATGGTAAAATGAAATTGAAATTCAAACAATGGTAAACTAGGTGTCACATACCTTTTTCAGGGTGTTACGTTTAGAGTTGAGAACAATGATCTGGTAATAGCACGAATTCTTCATGGCGGAATGATAGATCGACAAGGTCTTCTGCATGTAGGTGACATTATTAAGGAGGTGAATGGCCATGAGGTTGGAAACAATCCAAAAGAATTGCAGGAACTGCTGAAAAATATTAGTGGCAGTGTCACTCTGAAGATTCTCCCCAGCTACAGAGACACTGTTATTCCTCAACAGGTCAGTAGCACATTTCTAATAATTCTGTCAAAAGCACTTCTGCTTGGTACTTTATCGTATAAGATTATTTTAAGATTTTGGATTAGAAATATTTTGGTTAATTTGTGTGTTTAATGCTAGCAGAAAGGCTGAATTGTAGATGCATGTATTCACCTTTTAAGTATATTTTGGAAATGGGTTTATTCAGTAGATTAATACCATGCCTAATATGCCTGCCTAAAAAATTTGAATCCATATCTAAGATTGATAAGCATTTGCATACTACTTGTAAAGCATGTTTCTTTGACATCCAGTGACCTCTGATGACCTAGCCACAATCACACTAAACTGCAGTGAACTGCATGTGTTTTATAACATGATCAGTGTCCAAATAATCTGTTTCATAGGATTCAGAAACATACTGAATTCATGAGATGAGCTTGAACTCACTGACTTAAGTGGGAACTTGGATGGTGGCTATCCTTTTGTTGTTGCTGTAGGCTGTTGATTTCCCCACTGCAGAAGTACTTTGTTGCTCTAAATTAGTGCATCTGAAACATCTTGGAAACTTCTTCAGGTAGTGGGTCTTAATGCCTGTGACTATAATAGACTGTGCTTACATTGAGTAGACAACAAGGCAGTGTGCTGTATTTGAGGCAGGTGCACTGCTTCCTTTGCTCCCCAGCCTGGTAGAAAAAACTCAAACATGTTTCCAGTCTACTGACGCAACTTACTGTTTCTTCCCTTGCATCAAATTTGAGTCTTAAGCACTCACTTATCTTGTTTGTTTTAAAACAAGTTCATGGCAAAATTAATTCTTAAGATTCCACAAGCCTTGAATACAGTGCTCACATTCTGAGAATTTTTTATATTTTTAAGTAAAATCAGAATACTAATAGAGTTGTATATACTGAAATACAAAAATTAGTGTTTTGTAATACATTGTCCAAATAGAACAGTTGGCTTTTTATTTTTATCATGAAGCTGCTTCAGCCAAAGTTTGCGCTGCTGAATATTTTTACTCTCTCACCTGGTATATGTTAATTCTTTCTATAGATTGCATTTTACTTGCCAAATGTAACTTGTCAAACTTTTTATGCCTTAGGTAAAGACATTACTTCAGTTTGACAGATAAATTAGTAAGAATGTGTTTTATAATGTTTGAGCTTTGTAAATTTTTACACATTTCAGGTTTTTGTGAAGTGTCATTTTGATTATAATCCATATAACGACAACCTCATCCCATGCAAAGAAGCAGGTTTGACATTTTCTAAAGGAGAAATTCTTCAGATTGTAAACCGGGAAGATCCAAATTGGTGGCAGGTTGGTAAAAAGATTTAAAAAATAAAATAAAAAGGTTCACTAGTTGCCTTAATAATAAACTCTTTAAATTATGATCTACTTCCATTTAACAGTAGATACAAGGAAAAATATTTACACTGCAATCCAATTTCAAACTAATATCAAGATATTAACAATTGAAATACTAGAGAAAATTGAGTGATATAAATTGTATATGTAACACTCATTTTGCTGTTGCTACTATTTATTTGTCTTCGTTCTTGTATTGTAAGCCTAGACATTCCAAAATCAGTTTAAGTGGTCAATTTCTAGCAGAAAGTCTTAGGCTGTGGGAAGCCTTCCCTGACAGCAACTGTGGAAGAAGTGGACTCCTTCCTGAGTGTTCAGAGTTGTGGAGAGGGAAATTAACCCTGTGAATTTGAAGAGGGTGAAAATAGCTTGTATGGAGAAGCTGTATCTTTTATTTCCACAGTTGTGGTCAGTGTCTGTGAGCTGTAACATGCATGTTCATAATCAAAATGATTGTTTGGCACTATTTCAAATATTAACAGTTCATCCTACTTTAAGGTTGTAGTTCTACATTCAGTCCTTCAGTAGAAATGTAATCCAGTGCTTATGCTATTTTTATTTTTTCAAGACACACAATTAGACATCATCAGTGCCTTTGAAAGTGGGACGAGTGAACCTTTAAGACACTTCTCAACTGAGATACTTAAAATTGCAAGTGGCAGTGGCAATCCAGGCAAAGAGTTTATCATTACTAATTTCCCTTTCTACCCCTGTATTGCTCACTTTTTGCTAAATAACAAGAACTAGTGAGCCAAACGTTACTTGAGAGCAATATATATGTGACTTATTTAAAAGCCATAAAAATATAGAAGAATATACATCAATAACTGTTACTGAATTCTGTTGCTTGCCAATGACAGTAATAACAGAAAGAAAGAGAATAAAAAGTGTGAGGGAAAACAGAAAATATATGACTGCCAAGTTAATTAGTTTCAGAAGTTAAGACACCCCAAAGCTCTGGAGCAGTTTGACATTTAACTTACATGCTGTCTTCAGTATTGCTTTTTGAATTCTCCAGCTTGTAACTTGTGGGAGTCCAGGAGGAATAAGTCTTACATCTTAAATATTCAATCAGTGGCAAAAATGAAATGCATTAAACCAGCATACTGTGTTGCAAGTATTGCTATGCAGATCATGCCACTGGGAAGAAAAGGTTAGTTTCTCATGTGCTTTCTGGAAATGCTAGACTGTTACTGAAAACTTGCTAACTGTAAAAAATCAGTTAGTCATAGGTAAAAGCGTACAAGTTGAAAAGTAAACAGTTCATGTTAGCAAGTGACAGGCCAACCAGTTTTGGGGAAGAAAACTAACATTTTGTAACTGTGCACTTGTATGGATTAAGCTTGCTGAGAATTGAGCTTGCCATGAAAAAGAAGAGAATCTTAGCCAAACTTTATTTACCAGGAATATTTATGTTACTAAGATTTTAAATCTGTAGCTACTTAGTGCACAAAGCTTTGAAGGCATGTCACTATTTGTGAAATGACAATTAATAAGCTGCACTGGAATCTGTTTGGAGCAGCTCAAGAATACAAAGTAAGCGTGCTGTGTACTAGAAAGTCTTGAGTTTTGTCACTTGAGAGTTAAATGTCTTGGAGCCATAGAATTCCATTTAGGATTTTGGTGGTAAAAGTTTATGGCTATAGGAGCTTATTAACTTAATGGGAACCAGTAGTGAAACTTCTATTTATTTTATTTAAATGTTCTGAATTTTAATACTCAATGGCAACACACTAGTACTGTAAGACAGAATTCTAATATTCACATCTGAGTTTGAATTTCCAAGTCTCAGTAGTAAATGTATCATTTAGAGAATGATATTGAGAAACTCTGGCAGTGTGAAAGTCAGTCAACACCATGTTGATGAAAAAAATGGTTTTTTCCACAAGTTACCTATGATTTTTATTTTTTATTTTTCTAGGCTAGTCATGTCAAAGAAGGGGGAAGTGCAGGGCTTATTCCTAGCCAGTTCCTGGAAGAGAAGAGAAAGGCCTTTGTTAGAAGGGACTGGGACAACTCAGGTGAGATTTAATGAATTTCAGGAATAGATTTTGCTCCGACTCCCATTTATTTTGCTTTTCCTGACTTCATAGATACTAGAAAACTACTGTGTGAGAATACACAGAATATTAAGAAATGCCACTTATTATATTTTGGCCTTGACTGAAGGACAAAGCCTAAAGTCTATGCTTAATCTTCAGAGAAACATGAATCAGTTTTGCCACCTGCTGATGAAAAGCTAAATGAGGTGGTAAAGGCCTAAGAATTAGCTCTTAAAAACTTTTTTTTTAATAGTATGCACTGAAAATTAATAAATTAAACATGTTTGATGGATTTTTCTGCTGCTTTATACAAGCTTTTTTCTAGGAAAATTAATTTTTTCTCTGTGTTCAGTTCTTACTGTACCATTTGATGTGTATGAAAATAGATGTGATCTCCTGCCCTAGAATATATGAAATTTTCAAATAGTCCTTACAAATTTAATTAATCTAAACTTGCACATGTTCATGTAAATAAGCTTCAGAAAAACATATTTAACAAAAATGATGAGTTTGTCTTAATTTTTATTTCCAGGGCCTTTCTGCGGAACAATAAGCAGCAAAAAAAAGAAAAAGATGATGTATCTCACTACAAGAAATGCAGGTATCTCTTAATATTACATATGAATCAAAGTTCTCTAGGCTTCTAAACTTGCAGAGTCTAGTGTATCCAAAGCTGAAACATTTGCAGTAAAATAATCGATTATAAAGTTGATAGATCAGATAAGTTTTTCTGGTTTAAAAGCAATAGTGACCAGTGAAGATGTGGTGCTCAATACATCTTTTGGTAGGTGGAAGTCAGAGAAGAATTTTGTGTTAAAAGAGAAAAGAAGTGAAAGCTTTGTTGCCAGCAGGTGGAGGGATGTGATCCTTCCTTTCTACACAGCACTGGCAGGGCCACACCTGAAGGGTACTGGACTCCTCCCCAGTGCAAGAGAGATACAGACATACGAAGATGAAGGGACTGGAGCATCTCTCCTGTGAGGAAAGGCTGAGAGGGCTGGGACTGTTCATCCTGGAAAAGAGAAGGCTCCAGGGGGATCTCATTAATGTGTATAAATACCTGAAGGGAGGATGCAAGGAGGATGGAGCCAGGCTGTTTTCAGAGGAACCCAGTGATGGGACCAGAGGCAACAAGCAAAAACATATGAGGTTCCCTCTGAACATCAGGAAACACTTTTTCTACTGTGAGGATGACTGAGCACTGGCACAGTTTGCCCAGAGAGATTGTGGAGACTCCCATTCAACAGCCATCTGGATGTGGTTCTGAGCAACCATCTCCAGGTGGCCCTGGTTGAGCAGGGGGATTGGACCAGATGGCCTCCAGAGGTCCCTTCCAACCTCAAATATTCTGTGGCTCTGTGAAAACTACTAATTGTTAATGATGGTTTTCCCATTCTGATCAATCTCGAATTTTCTCCTTGGAAATAAAGGTAATAATCTGACTTTATGCTGTCCATGAAGGGGTAACTATTTTATGCCCATACCAATTTAAAGCAAGAAAGCTTGTATCAGGCTTAATGCCTTTGAGTGCTATTTATATTCACATTCTGTCTGTTGATATATAGCAAGACTGCTTAATTTTTTTTCTTACAGTACTGACCATGTATTAAATAATTCTCGTACACTTCTCAATGTAGAATTTGATCGTCATGAAATCCAGATCTATGAGGAAGTAGCCAAAATGCCTCCTTTCCAAAGGAAAACACTGGTTTTAATTGGAGCCCAAGGAGTGGGGCGAAGAAGTTTGAAGAACAGGTTTATAGTACTGAACCCTACTAGGTTTGGAACTACAGTGCCATGTAAGTTGTCAGAATTCCTACCATAATATCATACTTTGAGTCTCTGATTATCTGGAAAATCCTTGGTGTTTATCCTAGTGATTGAGGGTAGGAGTAATTTTGTCAGAATATAAAAATCTTACAGAGTGGGAAAACAAAAGGTTCTTCATCTTCTCAGACAATTGGACTACCATATGATGACAGGAAAAATATTTGTAACTAGCAGTTAAATGTTACTGATGCTGCGGAAAAACAATTTTTGTATGTGCCATATTTCAGTCTATGTTTCCTCATTGTCAGCCACCATCAGCTACTGAGGGGATCCTAGAAGTTCCTAGTAGCCTTTTGTAATGAACAGCCAGTGGATTTTCTCAGGTCTGCTGTTTATTTTTCCATCTGTAGAAGTACCATAGGCATTATAAGTTGTTACTTTAGTATTAGAAATGCAGGGAAAAGCAACAAACTTCCAATAAACCTGAAGTGTTTGTGATCTCCAAGATTTGTATGATAATCTGATGTTTTAATACATCTAGCCTCAAGCCCATGATCTTTCTTTTTTTTCTCCCTATCAACTTCAGAAAAAAACATCCTCCCTTACTGAAGTATTGTTTTCTTGCCTTCCTTCCAGATAGTTACTTTGCTCATTCGCAACATCTTTATTTTTTTTAACTGCCGCCTCCTGTTTGACTGCTGACCAGAGAAGTCCACCCTAGCTACATAATTATTCTCTTCCTGCCACCTGCTTTTCAAAATTTCAAAAACAGTCTGTTCCCTTCTGTTTTCAGTGGGCAAGAAGTAGGTCTCAGAATAGGGGAGGAGGGACAGGTCTTAAAGATAAATTGTGCAACATGAGAGAACCAGTTTCTCTCCTCATTTGCTGAATCTCTAACACCAAAACTGACCAGTGCATTAAGAATTAGTATGCGTGACTGATAACAAGGTTGACTTCTCAGTGTTACTTTTGAAAAGAAATCTTCCCCTGGGAATATTATTATTTTATATTGGCAAAATAGTAATTTTTATAATTACTAATTAATTAAAAATAAAAATAAAACACTTTTTATTACTTTTACAATTTTTATTGCCTTAAAAAAAAATCCCTCAAAATTACTGGTTTCTCTAAAATTCTATATAGATGCTTAAATATATATATAAGTAATGTAACACAGTGTTAAAATGCTTTTACTTGGAGCTCTTGAACACCCTTCAAAGGCATAAAAACTAACTTTTCCAACCTAGCAATCTGACAATCTAATCATGCACATGCAGTACATAGTTTATTGTATATAGAATCTCCTCTCTCTCGAGTTTAAGTAGGATAATCAGTAATCTTAGTTGGCCTCAGTTTCTTTGATTTAGAATAAAATTCTCCTGGTTATTCACAAGCAAATATGTGTGGTGGTGTTTGGGATTTTTTTCAGAAAATGGCTGAAACGGATCCATTTTGCTATGGGGAGAAGCATGTCCTTGGTGTTGAGTTCTAAGTTTTTTCTGCAGTGTGGATAGCTACTGTCAAGAACTGTCAAGTCATTTTCTGGCCATAAACTGTTAAAGCTCATTCTCCAAAATTTATTTCAAAATTATATGTTTGGTTTTTTCTTGGTACTGTATGAACCATTATAGTTCTAATCTTTCTGTAGAATCTTGCCTAAAACTAGATGTTCTAGTAATGTGTCTATTGCTAACAGCTTCAGAAGATCACTTCTCCTGGGACACGAGTTTTCTATGATAATGAAGTTGATAGGAGTTACTGGAAGGGGGAGAATGCTTTCCACTTGTATCGCCAAGTTGCACCCAGTAGTGATACAAGTGTTACCAAAGGGATTCATTCACTGTTATGTTTAATATATTCTAGAGTTCAAACCTAATTAAATGCAAGTAGTGGGCAGGTAATATGGTGATAAGACAGCAAAGTCAGTAATAATCTGGTATTTTATTCTGTGTTATTTTTATTCTGTGTTATTTTTATTCTGTGTTATTTTTATTCTGTGTTATCTTAACTTTCTTGCTTAAATAATGTCTGTACTGTACGGTGTAGCCAATACCCAAGATAGCTGCTAATGTTTTACTTAAATACCTTTATATTTTAAGTATTAATATAATTAATAA
>NW_010535331.1:0-49080 GCF_000687285.1 Phaethon lepturus
CTAGTGTTTCTGTGATTCTGTGATACTTTAGGGTTCTATGTCTTCCAGGGTACAGTGCAATCCTACCTATGGTAAATTAGCTGGTATATCAGAAACAGTAAATTAAAGTAAAGAAACTAATTTGACCAGGTAGAGCTAATTTGACAGTTAATATCTTATGCATATAAGGACATTTTTTTCTATCATTAGAATTGTTTCTCCATCTTTCTCTTTATATCCTTCAAGCATGCACACACACGTACACACACATAGATATTTTAACTTGAAATGAAAATTGATGAAGTTTTTTAAATAGGGAAGGAATGGCTGGAAAGAAATCCCTCTGGAAAAGTGTTTTTTTAAGCTAATCAAAATTTGATTTTTACACTTCCTATTATACTGCATACTTACAGTACAAATAATGACAGGAAATCAAAAATGAAAAGCCATTTAAAAACAGAAACAAAATTATTTTAGTCAGGAATTGTAAAATTCGATTGTTTATAATGTCAGAAAAATATTTATTTTAAAAATTAATTTCTGGTGAACTTCACTCTGGTATATGAATCAGTTTTCTGTTCAAAGAAATGCTTAAGATGGAGTTACTGTTACCAAGTGCAGTTGTATCCATTCACCTAAAATTTATCTCCCTGAATAATATAGTCTAATCATAATTTTTGTCATTGTACTTTAAGTTCATATCTGAAAACTAAAATAGAATGTATTCTCACTATTGCAACTCTACTATTATTTTTACAAATGGTCTTTCATTTTGTCCATTTTTCATGGTAATTCCATGTGCTACCCAAATAATTCCTTAGGAGAATGAGATGCATTTGCCTAATTACTACAGGTGTGATATTCCAAAATGAAATGATTGCTTTCAAATGAGTCTGATGCATGCCATTGGTGTCAAGGGGATTATCTATTTGCCTAGATCTAATTATGCTGAAGGGAATCTCAAATGCAATTAGCTGCTTCTCCTTCTTTTAGACAGCAAGAGAAAATTAGCTGCTTAATTAGTAATGAAAGCTTCTTGATTTTACCAATGGAAATTAAGTGTGCCTTGATTCTTTAAATTATAATGATATTTGAAGTTTGGATGAAGTTTACTGGCTTGTAGAGTGCTTGTACTTGTTTTTATTAAAAATCTACATACAATATTTAGATAGGAGATCATCTTGCCTAACCATTAACAGTTTAGTTCAAACTACTCATCAGACTTATTCTTTTGGAGTCAAGGAAGACAGGCAGGGATGCACCAAGTCAGTGGCTTCTATGCTGTGTTTACAGGACACACATGGAATTATGCTTGCATTAACTATTAATTAAATAGGTTTGAGAATAATTTAGACCTATTATTTTCACAGGTTTGAACTTAAGTAATAGCTAGTTAGGGTATCTCTGCATAGTCAGACCTGAAGGACCAATGCATTCCCCAAACACTGTAGTGTCTGAGCACCTTCTGGCCACCAAGCAGTACATCAGCAAAGTACAGAATTGTTGTGATTTCCACGTTATTGCAGGTAAGCTGGGAAACTGAGCTTTACATGTCCTCAGATAGGTCAAACCTTCTCTGAAAAAAATAATGAAACCTGATAACACTCATCTATGCCACAGATACAGGGGGAACCATTCAGCTCTCCTTCTTCCATGACTTTTTTTAAGGGGTCCAGACAGGCGTACAGGGTCTGAAATGCAGCATCTGCTACATGTGGGACAGAAGGCTTGGCAAAGTGATCCTGATTGCTAACTACGTGGCCACTCACAACACCTTCCTCCCTCTCTGAGAAAGTAGACACAACAAGAGTAGTGCTAATGTAACTTTGTCCAAAAACCAACCCATTTTGAGCAGCAGTTGTACAGGATTTTCCGCCTCTGGGTTCTTCCTTGGGACTGTTGATTGTCTGTTGCAGCCCATCTCTGTCCATCACCTTAAGAGCTTTCTCTCTGTTTTTCTCTACATAAACTTTCTCAATGTCATTCTCTTTGGAATGTACACATGGCTATTATGCATTATTAATGTTTATATTTTGCATTATTAACTCTTTTTATGCTACTTCAGAAATTTGCTTGTTTTCAAGCTGTGATGCCAAGTCCACATGTTACCTTTTAAAGAAAAATCTTGACATCTGTCTCCTGAAACATCACCACTGCTTTCAAATTTCACACAAGCAGGATTTCCTTTGGGGTGGTCTTGATGAAGAGGTAAAAGGCATTAGTTGTTGGTTACTGGCTTTCAGCCATGGTTATCAATATATTTTTAAATCCAACTTAAATTCATTTGTGTTTTTGAAGGGTTCAGTGCAGTGGTAGAAGTCACAGAACTTCTGTTGAGACCGTGTCCTGTTTTCTTGTTACAGGCTTTAAGCACCAGAAAGTCAAGGATCAGTGTACACTTTCAAGGACGCAGCATGTCAAGGTCACAGTGTACATCTTTTTTGGAAAAAGTCCACCTTATTTCTCTAAGGTATGTCTATATGAGCAGAACCCCTTCTCTCCTGCTTTACTTGTATCACATAACTCTAAGATGATTTTGATGCATGTATTTCAAAGGAGAGGAATTGTAGAAAAAGTACCTGTGTTATATATATTTTACCTAAAAGGAGGATACAAGAATGAAAGAATTTCATTACTCTGGATACAGGCTGCACATTATTCCTAGTCTTTCTCCTCTGGAGTGTCCAAGTTTGTGTAATAAGGAACTCATGCAGATGCAACGCACAACATAGGAGGCATAATTTTAATCTTCGCAGTGTTGGAATTTGACCAACCTCTCAAAAGAGCTTTTAACATGTCCAGTGTTTACCAAATGTGTACAGATTTAGCATGTTTTTCTCTGACTTAAGTTATGGCTCTCTCACTGTTGACAGGAATGAATTATTTAAAACAAGCACATACCACTATGTAACACAATTACCAGACCTTTTAATTAAACCAATTCTATGTAAAAACAATAGAAGAATCAGATGCAAAGGGCCATCTTGATACACATACCTGATATATGTTATGTGAATATTTCTCTGTTACCATTTTTCTCTTCTGCTTCCTCTGCTTCATCCTCACTCCAATCCCTTTTGTAAATATTTTCAATTTGTTTCACTCTGCATTCCCTTAGGAAACTTTCTCTGTGTCATCTTATTTATTCCTTTCTTAATAGTCTAATTATGTTCGACTTGAAGGTGTATATCCAGTCCTGTAATGGTTCATCAAATTTTGAGGAAGGCGAAGCAAGATTGTTTACTTTTATTACAACACCTTTATTTTACTGCTTATTTTGAGGGCTTTTACTATGCCACATAAAATTTTCATCTATTGGTATTTTACTACAATCACATCTCCTGTCAAGGGTGTTTTCTTATCCAAACAGCTAGGCAAGCTGCAGCTAAGGTACAAGTCAAGATGGTTAAACTAGGCGATGTTCTTTGTGACACTGTAGTTGGTTAAAGAAAACTTTTAAAAAATCCTTCATACCCCGGAGGTAGAATTTGTCAAGATGCTCACGTAATTGAAATTTTCTATGGCTGTTAAGAACCAAGAGAATACTACTTCTTCCCCCAAAATGAAATCTCACTGCCAGATTTGTATGACATTTCATGATCCAAGCTTAATTTGTTATACATTGTTCCCAGAAGGTGAGATGAGATTACATGGAGTCATACATTAGTTAGAAGATTTATTTTACACTTACCCAATCAAAGTTCCTTTCTAGTTATTCAAACAGAATAGAATGATCTTGATTAGTTAATCTCTCTACATCAGCGTTTTTTCCACAGAGCACTTCACAGAAATGTTTTAAAATTTCACCACAATTAAAAAAGCAATTAAAAAGGATTATCAAAATCAAAGTTGATCTTTAATTACTGCCTATATCTAGATCTTTATTCCATGATATGCCAGATAAAATACTCTTAAAAATGCTTTGTTAATAGCTTTTTTTATTGAGAACATAAGAAATTTCAGTCTTTTGAGGCGCATCCCTTTTTAGATCAACTTCATTTTCAGGTTGTCATCTAAAACTTTATTTCCATCAATCTTGCCTTGCTACGGCTGAGTAAGCCGTTCCTTTATCTTCTGCCCACCCTAAGAATTGCCCACCTTGCACTGACTTGGGTAGCATGGTTAAAGTACAGCTATAATTTCTCCAGTGAAAAATTACTCCCTATCTCCATCTTAGTGAGCAAATCTCTTCTGGCATCTGTTCAGTCAGGTCTGCCTACGTGAATGCCTGCAATCAATTTTTGGTCATTTGGACTTCGAGAAATACTGCAGGGCCATCACTTCTCTTTTTCCTCAGACTGGTACTGGCATAATGGTGCATTAAAAGTCTTTGCAGTTTTACAGTTCTTGCTGGAAAATAGCTGTTGTTGAGCAGAAGCCATAGCAGGATCGCAGAATACCAGAAGCTTCTCCAAGGATGATTTTAGCCTGACTTGCTGTAGCATTTGGATGAACAGTAACGAAGAGAATAAAAAAATGCTGGTACTTGGGACTGTTCTGTGTTTGAATATATTCACATTTAAGATTGTATCAACAGTAAAAAATTCTTCAGCATTTCACTGTCTCTCCTTCTGTTGGGAATAATGGTGCAGGATTCATAAGTGATGTGCCTTTTAATCCATGTTGCCTAATCCATAGAAAACTGTTTTCATCCATATGGCATTAAAACAGTATTAGAAGACACCAGTGAAAACATCCGGTACCTACATTACAGGTTTTGTCTTTGGGCTTGACAGTAGGATTGCATCATCACAGAAAAAATCATACACACGTCTGTTTTATAGTTAAAGCACAAATGTCTGCCTGGCTATGGGTGGTGTCAATGTCCTACCCGTTGAGGTATTTGGGGATAGGGTGTCTTAAGCAAACCTTCAAAAAGCCTTCAAAGAGACTCATGTCAACTATAGGAAAAAAAGGCCTTGTTCTTTCTAAAATTCCTCGGTGGTCTGACCTTGCAAGTCCTCGCAGAACTGAATGTTTTGGCTGAAGTAGAGTATCCATGTAGACAAATGCATTATATCCCATATTTCACTGTTCATATTTTGATCATAAGCAGTGACAGGGAAGACCAATGTCTAAAATGAAAGACAACCTGGATTTTGCATTTTTAAAGCATTCTTGCTGAACTTCCAAGAGATACTTAGGCACATGAAAAATAGTGAAAATATTTTGCTCATTTGGTTGTCCTTCACTGAGCCTTTTTTAGAAGAGTAAATTGACAACAAAGAAAAATTTTCCATCAAATTAGCCAGACCTCCCCAGTTAAGCAGACTTCAGATTAAATTAACGTAGATCTTACTATTTTAACATATTTCTGGAGACTGGCTTCATTACAGGGCTGGTGACAACTAGGAATGGGATAGAAAAGAGACAAAGAAAACTAATTATCTTATTATTCATACTTCAGTGGAAGCTAGAGGTCCAGGTAATATGCAGTATATGATCCTGAGCATAGAGAAGAGGAATTTTTTTTCATCCTGGATAGTGCTAAACTCAGCTATAAGATCACCAAGCCTCCCACCCTGCACAAGACAGGATCCCTTCCACCTAATTCTTGATTGATGTTTATCTAGACCTTTCTTAAAACTACCACTGATGAGGATTCCCACTGCTATTCTCCAGTACTTGCTTATTCTTACATGTAGGAAGTTCCTCCTCCCCAATATTCAGGCTGTCTTCTTTGCTAAAATTTAAGCCCATCACCTCTGACCACAGTAGACATGGAGAATGAGCTATTCTCTTCCTCACCACTTTTTTTTTTTTTTAATGTAGATCATAATCTTTTCAGAACTTGGTTTTTGGAGTAAACTGTAAGTAGCGCTTTCAATATTTTCTCAAAAGTTAGATTTATCTTCTTCCTCCTTTTTAAATGCAGGTGATACTCCTGTTCTTGTTGATCTTCCATAGTTTCTAAAAAGTAATTCCTCAGTTCTGGAGCTTGCTCCAACCAATTCCAGAAGCAGCCTAACAATTTGGACTTTACCAGGTCCAAGCAATTTGAAAAAAACCATGTACTGTCTAACCTGTTTTTCTGTACTTATTCTCAGTTGTTTTATCCTATTTGTAAGTGGTATTAATTATGTTAGTTGTTTCATTACATTCATTATTTTAGTTTAGACATGGAAAATACTCTAGTGTTCTCAGCATCATCTGTCTATTGTTTTAATTCTCTACTGAACAGCAGATAAACTTTATTTAGTCTGGTTCTTGTTAGTGATCTTATAGAAGGTTGCCTTCTACTTACTCTTTTTATCCCTACTAGCAGTTCCTCAGTTTGTTAATCATCTTTTCTAATTTTACCCTTACATAGTCTATTCCTTCATTCCTGCGTGTTAAAGCAGGTTTGTCCTTTAATGCTATTTCTTTGAGGAGCTACCAACCTTCCTCCTAACCCCCCATTTTCCATTAGATCTTATCTCCCTCTTCTTTTACTTTACTGGACCTACTTATTTCCCATCCCACCCCTCTTTCCTTCTGAAGGACTGTGAACTCTGCTATTCCAGGTGCACTCTCATGCAACTCACTTCTAGGTGCTCCATTCTCCACCAGTTCTTTTTTCACCAGCAGTTTACTCACTGTCGTAATTTTACCCCAGCCAACAACTAAGCCCCACACAGCTACTCGCTCCCCGCACTGCAGGAGGGAGGAGAGACTCAGAAGAGTAAAAGTGAGGAAACTCATGGGTTGAGATAAAGACAGTTTAATAGGTAAAGCAAAAGCCGCGCACGCAAGCAAAGCACAACAAGGAATCCGTTCCCCACTCCCCATGGGCAGGCAGGGGTTCAGCCGTCTCCAGGGAAGCAGGGCTCCATCACGCGTAATGGTTATTTGGGAAGACAGATGCTGTAACTCCAAATGTCCCTCCTTCCTTCTTCTTTTTCCCCCAGCTCTATATGTTGATCATGATGTCATATGGTACGGAACATCCCTTTGGTCAGTTGGTGGCAGCTGTCCCGGCTGTGTCCCCTCCAAACTTCTTGTGCACCCCCAGCCTCCTCGCTGATGGGGTGGGGTGAGGAGCAGAAAAGGCCTTGACTCTGTGTAAGCCCTGCTCAGCAATAACGGAAACATCCCTGCGTTATCAACACTTTTTTCAGCATAAAGCCAAAACACAGCCCCGTACTGGCTACTATGAAGAAAATTAACTCCATCCCAGCCAAAACCAGCAGTTTCTTTAGCAAATAAAACTTAAAGGTCAATACAAACATTTAATCCTGATTTATAATGTAAGAGGGTTTTTACACAAAGTCTTATAAATGTGAAGTTTATAAGGCTCACATTTGCACTTTTTAATCAATATTCTATAAACATATGGGTCTGTCTGGACATATGTGGCTGGCTCTAGCCTCATTGGGAACCTGCACATCCATCTTGCTGGAATCACATAGTACCTCTGTTTGATAGCAATGGTGGACCTAACAGCCCCTCTGGATTTCCTGGTAAGTCTGTGGCAGGTCCATTGAGGACAATTTTTAAAAGGTACACTTTGAAGTGTATTCTCTTGTCAAAGTCACTAAGTATTCAACCAACAAAATGTGGGAGAAACCTCAATTGCTCCTGATGAGAGTCTATGAGAAACAGCGAGTAATTGAAACCACTAGAATGCTAAATAGAAGAATTTTATTCTGGCCTTAGGGGTAAAACTTAATGTGATCTGTGCTGTAATGGGATAGTAGGGAGCAAACTGAAGCTTTTGAATGTGGAAAAAGTAGTTGTGGCTCCTGGTTTGGGAGGAGTTATGTTTGACATTTAGAATAAGTTAAGTATTTGTTTATGTATTAAAAAATAGAGCATACCCTCAAACATGGACAATAGTGGAGGTTTGTTTTTATTCTTTTAAGACAGGTTATTACTTATATTTTTTTTCTTCCACTCTAAAAGTTAACTTTTCAGCAAAGATTGAGAAAATTGTCTCTTCTGAACAATTCTGTGTAGAATTTCTATGGCTTGGAGCTCCCCCAGCACTCACTGGAATTGATGTCTCAGGATGTAATCATTTTCTCACAGTTCATCTTTTGATTGTCTGACAGGATGGCTGGCCTCCATGTCATCTGAGTGAACGTTGGCTTCACTTCTATTAGGGATAAAAGCAAGACAGTCACTTTCAAAGAAGCCTGTCTAAGGACTTAAGAGTTCATCTAGTGTGTAATAAAAATACATGTCTGAGTTAAGGGAGCCTGATTCTTGAGTTAAGGGCTCCATAATTATGCTTTTCCATAAAACAACAAATTTGGATTTCTAATTTTGCAATACTTTCTTTTCTGAATGTGTGCCTTCAAGACATCTTATCCTAGTATTTGCAGTATTTACAAAACATGTTTTCACTTTAGCATGCTGGTTTACATGTAACATCAATATAACCATAATATATATATTATGTAGAAGTATGCACACACATTTAATAATATGTGAACATATTAAATACTCTAAGAGTACATATGTATTATACACAGTAGTTTATTTTCTTCTGAATAGTAAAACAAGGATTTTGTGTAAAACTGAAAAAATATTAAAAACCAAGAACATATAGATAGATACAGATATGAGTGGGATAAAATTCTTCCTTTGTTCAATTAAAGATTATTATTGTCTGCTAACCTTAGATGGTCAGTAAATTTTGATTTCTTAAAAAGAACCTCTGATTACATACCTCTTATTACATACCTCTTATAGTCACGGTGAGGCTCAGCTCATCAAATTTCAGAAATCTCAAAACTGTGCATCTGGTCTAGTCTAGTATCTAAGGCTTGACTCTCATGCCTCAGAGCGTCAAATGCCATCTGAGGTACACTTGGTATCCAGGATCTACCTGGTCTCCAATTGTATCTCCAAAGGGGCATCTCCTGCAGGTCTTGTATCCCACCTGCCAGCCCCATGTGACTATCTCACATTTATGGGGTGCTTCAGAACGGTATTGGACACTTACTACAAGAAACCTGAATCCAAACTGTGTTCAAAAGTGCTCTAGCAATGCTGCACCAAGGATGCAAAGTTGTGAGTCATTTTATATCAATAGAGTATCTTAATCTACATGACAGACCCCCTAAATTTTAGGTGTCTATACATAGGAGCATGAATGTAAGAAGAATGTCTGAGGTCAGCAGAGTTAGATAAATGTCAGAGAAAAGCGCAGAAACGAGGTCAGCATATAATGATAAGAATAATTACAGAATGAAACTTTTCTAAAGGTTTTCAGAGTGGAAAAGACAAAGAGCAATTATTCTCAAATCCCCTGCCCTCCTTTTTGAGACACTAGAGAAAGCCCTGAATCAGTACATTATACTACATCCTAATATATAGAAGATCAAAAGCTCAACTTTTGCCCTGCAGCTCTTGGAGTTTGTAGGACCCTGAACCCAACTTGTTTGGACTAGTGCAAATTGATATACCCAAATCAATAAATCCCTTGTTGGCCTCTTTAACTCCATCTGAACTCATTCAGATCCCAACCACACTGAGCCCCTACCAAGGCAGTGCAAGCACAAGGCGAGTAACAAATCTTAGGACCAGGTGAGGCTTTTCTGAAGTGACAGCTGAGCGAGGACCTTGTCAAAAAGCTTTATTAAAGTCACTCTCCAGTAAAAACGTTAGGCCATCAGGCAGTGTTTTCAGGCTCTCACACGTGAATTTTATGCTGTAGAAAGACATGAAATCCTAATGTTCTCAAAATCTTTCCTTTTTAATATCTGGATTCTTTCCTAATTATTTTCAGATTAATTTCCAGCTAATACATAAGGATGAAATTTGGCGTGTGACTTATAACCCTAAGCATGTTGTAATTCTGTTACCAATCTCCTGATTTCATGGGGGGGCTTAACAAGCACCATATGTGAAGCACTGTGTTCCCCTGCATTAATACAGCCTAACGATCCAGGCAATATCTCTGCTACCATCCGGCTTTGCCACACCGTCAGCAGCTGAACAATGGCAATACCAAGGTCTGCTGAAATGTGTTTTTTTCTATGTCTAGGCCCTCAAGGCTGCAAAGGACCCCAAGGCACTACACAGCCATGCACAAACCAGTCCAGAGCGTGCTTAAACTGAACTGTGTTGCCCAACATAGTGGAAGGAGGAGGAGAGGACTTTCGGTCCATGACTCAGTCTCCGGCTGACTGCCACCTTTCAACCAAGGCTCTGGGTTCACAAGCTTTTTGTGTTAGTACTCAATTTACTTCATCTGCCACTACCTTTGCTCGTTCTTGTTTCATGCTCCCACCTCTGGGATGCTGTATGGCCACTTAGTGAAGATAATCACATTTAAAACTGGTTGGATTTGAAGTGGAAAACTGAAATGTTGGGATTTTATTTAAGCTGGAGTCATCTCTTCCTTGTGTGAAGGCACACTTCACAGTGTGGCTGTGCTAGCAGCGTGGGGTTTGGCCTGTTTGCCTTTAGTTGGTGCCTCTCCTCAGGTGACGCACAAGGTAAATGCCGTTTACCTCTAACCCTTCTGATCACTATGGTCATGCTGTTCAACTCAGACACAACTAACTGATGGTGTAAGAGCAACAAAATTGCCTTGGACTGGCTTAAAATGTCCCACACTGGAGGGGATGAGGGGCAATTTGGAGGCAAGAGTTTCTCAGGTCTCCACTGTTGGCACTGACCTAAGAGAGGGATCATTAACAACAGTAATAAAGAGGTCAACATGTGATATCATATCAAAGACCACATTTGGCATGTTAGCAGTCAAGTCAGAAAAGAGACCAGCATTCAGAGCTGAGCTGTTTACTGATACAGGTGCCTCCCTGAACGCACACACTTGACCCCAAGCCCAGAAATGTCCATGGAAGTATTTCTACCAGCTTCAGTGGGCTTTGTGGATCACACGTGATGGGCATGACATATTTCTTGCTGCTGGAAGGAAGTTTGGTCTCATGCAGTAGTAATGGCTGTTAAATCACGGGCTGTTCCGCCACTGAATGTTAAAGAAAGTGTCACAAATAAGCTCTGCTCTCTCCTGGACCTGGGTCCTCCTTCAGGAAGGACTCCGTTTTCCATGCTTGCTTCAGAAAAGGACTTGTTCCCCCTCTTCTCCTTCCTGGTTTGCCAGATGTTGTCCTCCCACTAATTACCTGTCCCTGACACCAACTCATAAAACTTTGTCACCCTGACTACACCATTAATGCTTTCTTAAACCCGTATATGCAACAGCTCTCAGAAACCACCATGGATCTAGAGTATTGTCAGAAAATGAGCTTCAAATCTAAAGGTTTGCAGGCCTGTGGGGGAGAAAAACCATTATATTTGATAACTCTCTGCAAATGCGGGCAATTACAGATGGAAAAATCCTCCTTAGCACCGCTGAACCTCTGTGATCAGCTCCATTTACGGTTTCAACCTATAGACTGTAAGACTGAAAAGGCTTCACTAATGATTTCTACATTGGACCAAATGATATCCTCGACAATAATATAACCCCGAGAACCCTTGTTCACTTCCAGTTGTCACCACTGGGGCCACAGGCTTGCACAGATCAGCCAACACTCTCCTCCAGACCTGCACTTATGATTCAATAATAAAAGCCCAAACACAGAATGTTTTTTCTCCCTCTCCTCCCTCCCAAATGCTACTGATCGTCCTATTACCATGGCAACCAACTCCTGCTGGCATGATCAAGAAAAAACCTGATTTGGGATTTTAATTAATTGCTTGGAAATGGAAATGTAACAGTGACTGGCAGTTCAACTAAGCACGTTTGCAAAGTGAATAAAAATAGAGTTTCTGAAATACTTGAAATTGTTTCACTGGATATAACCCACATTTTTTACGAGACACCTTAATTTATTCCACTTCATAAAATAAATCTGCCAAATGTACTAAGCCATTTTGTCAACACAAATCATTTTGGCAAATACTTTAATCCTTCTTCTTAACAAAATGTATTGTATTAAAAAAAAAAAATCTAACCCTTCAGTATAAACCCATAGGTTTCATCTGAACGTATGCTGTTTTCACCAGTAGGTCATATTTATAAAAGGCTTTCATCTTGTCTTCACAAAAGAGGATGTGCTTCTTTCGATGCATGTGATCTCTCATTAACATTTATGGCAGCTACACCCCCATATTCAGTAGAGAATGGAATAGAAATGGCTTTCAATTGATTTTTATGACCTCCAGTCTCCCTGTTTTCAAAGAAAATGAAGTGGTCATTGTTTGCATATACCACCGCCCTCTTCTGGGTGCTGCCAGCACTGCTGAGGTGGGTGTCATAGGTCCTGTATTGCTCAGACAAGAAACACCTCTATTTCTCTCCTGAATTTTAGGGACAAGAGGATCGTGAAGATGTCCTCGCTGTCTCTATGCAGTTCTGACCGCCCATAGTTTTCAGCATCATGATAATTTTGTACATCTTGTAGTTTCACACTAATCATTATTTATATATATGAATTGATACATACATGGCTTTTTTACTGAAGAAATTAGGAGAGGTTGTGAAGGATTCAGAAGCCCTGCATCACACCTGAAACTGGAAGTAAACTTCATCAGCCACATCAAGTCCTTCAGGTAGCCCTCTACCTTGAAATGTTGGCCTGGTGGGAAAGCTACATGGCATAAACATCATTGTTCTGTAAACATGGCATGGACAATTCCCAGTGACAGCGTGATAATGCGTTGTCACATAAGACAAAAAATTCCATTACATTGCTCAAGGACATCCTAATTCACAAGCAAGGGTCAAGTCACCTGGGTGGGATCAGAAGCCTTCACCACCAACAGCTGCCTTACCTTCCTCCTTTGAGATTTTATCTTTCCACCTCCTTTTATTCTTTACAGGCCAATGAACTCTCTGACTATCAAAGGTAAGTGTGAGCAATTCTGTGTTAACTTGCTTATTTTCACATATTTACTAATTATCCTACAAGCAGGTTTTGTCAAGTTTCCAGACTTAAAATACGCTGCATCTCCTGCTACCAGCCCAATCATGATCCACATCACAGGATCATATCGCTGACCCAGAAGATAGTAAACTTCCTTACTCACTGGCTTGATTACATTTGAGAGGTGACTGTTCTTGCCAGTTTTCACACATCCGCAATGTTCCTCTTCAGTGAATGTTATTTACTCAGCCCCCAAACGGTACTCCAATTCATGGTTGACAAGCTCAGTGAGCAGAGCGCTGTACTGTATGACCTGAATTGAGGTTAATGTACTATCTTTAAAGATTACATGTCACAGGGTTGGAAGAAGCCCTGGAGAGGTCATCTCATTTTCACTCTTGGGCAGTATTTATTCACAATATCCCACTGCTTTTCCTTTCTCCTGTGACACCTTTAAAAAGCGGGTAGTAATTTCCATTACTGGAACATATTTTGGGAGCTAAATATCATTGAGTCAGTAGACATTATGATGCAAAATGAAAACACAAGAAATCTGGTGGTTATCTATCTCTTCAACTCTCTGTCATCTATTGGTATTTCTAAGGCAACTATCTCTGTGTTATCTAAGCACTGTAATATAATACAATCACTTGCAAGTTGTATCTAAGTGCAGTGGGTTTTACTTATTAATAACGTAGCACTTATCTTCAAAGTGCTTCACAAACTAATTAATTCTCACAGCACCTTCTCCCTGTCAGGCAGGTGAGCTAACTATTATTCCCATTATACATATTATTATGATTATTACTTGAGGAAACAAGGTTAACTTGCTCATCCAGTCTCCCAAAAGAGGCAAAGACTGTTAGAAAGAGCACCTAAGCTTAGATATTAGGGAGCAGGGTTTTCTGACCTGTTTTGAGACCACCTCATCATTCCTCATGCCTGAGCAACATCACTGGTGACATCGTAATTATGTGCTTCATTATACACTAGCATGGCAAAACATGACAGGATTCTTTGTCTGAGATCGACTATTCTTCTTTTTTTTAAGAAGGACCCTAACCAACCAGCCAGCTCTATGCTGCTGCATGAGTCACCCAGATTCATTGGGCTTGTGAAATGAATTACTGACTTGGCTGTTTCAATTTCACATGCTTCATTATGTTGGCATTATTCCTCAGCCAAGCAATAGCTGCACTCAGGTTTCTGCATTTTCAAGTCGAGGAAGACACACGGGAAGGATATTTAACCACCATGAAAAAGAAAGAAATAACAATAATAGAGCCTACTTGTTCAACCATTCTGATTCCTTGATAGTGGAAAAGCATTTCTGCCTCATCAGACCATTTACAACTCTATCTCTCAAGGTTATCTGAAGATATTGACATCTGATGCCATGTGAATATGCATTTAGGAACTAATTCCACTCCTCCCAGCTTCAATGGCTAGCTTGCATTTAGGATCATGGCCAGGGATATTGCATAACCATTGGCAATAGCTAATGACATTCGTCATATGAGGTAGGTAGAGGCAGTAAACAAAGATAAAGGCATAACAGTTGCCCAAGTGGGGGAGGTCTTATATTAATTAGCCCATACTACAAAGTAGCCTTATCGAGCTGTAGGATGGCCTGTTGAGCTACTTAAGCTCCCACTTGTTGTGTAATGATGATACACTGGGCAGAAATTCGCCAGCTGCCTCCTTGTAAGAGAATACCTTGTCCAGGGTACCTGCCAACAAAAACATTATGTAGAAGGATTAAAATGCATTTTAATTATTTGCTGAAGGTCAACTTGACAGTGTAGCCATTAAGTATATACATACACTCACATATATATACAGACATACATAACTTTATTCCTATAGAATTAAAAACATGAGAAATTGGATATTGGCACACCTGTATTCTATAAGGTTGAGGAATGAACTTCAAAAAGTTGGTTTGAGTTTCAGGAAAACACTCCAAGCCTTTGAGGTAAAATTCATCTGCCCTAAGGTTGATGTCTTAAAACTAAACCACTAAATCTAAGCTCATCACCCCAAGTTGCCTTCATGGAGAGAAATGGGCACCTCCAGAGTGTGATTCATCTTATCCCATTATAGGTGTCTGAGATAGATTGGATAACCATGGAGGTGCCCACTTGTCCCTGTTGACTCCGAAGTGAGCCTAGCTCAGATTTAGACATTTAACTTTTTGATACATAACGTTAGGTAAGATTAATCCCAGCCTTATATTATCTACTCAGACTTTGTTCAAGCCCTTTCACAGTCAATTGGTGCTGACAGGGAAAATGTAGAACAGAGTCAATGCGTATTTGGAGGTTTTTTGCTACTTTTCTCTGTAGGTAAGACAGAGTTTCAGAAATGAAGTGGTACAAGCATAGGATGGAAAAAATACCTTCTTTCTCACAAGATTCAGGCAGAGTTTGTGACATTCTGTAATTTAATAAAAGAGGGGCTTGCTGACAGGAGACTCTCCATGCCATACTTCTTTACTGAACCACGATA
Organism: Phaethon lepturus; assembly: GCF_000687285.1. NCBI lineage: Eukaryota > Metazoa > Chordata > Aves > Phaethontiformes > Phaethontidae > Phaethon > Phaethon lepturus. The sequence goes on from NW_010535331.1 coordinate 15,309, forward strand.
TAAGAGAGTTCTGTTTTAGCAGGTGAGTAATTGAATTCAGGAAGATCACGCGGCCAGTGAAAGTGGAGTACCTACATAAATGTTTTCAGGACCAGGCACATATAAATTAATTAGAATTATGTATTTAAATACCTTTGTGGATCTTGGCCTTTGTTCATAACCTTCCTCAGCTGAGGCTTGGGTCTGTAACATTCACAGAACTTGATACCAGATGTACATTTTCCGTTTGGAGGGGTGATGCTGAGGATGGAGGGGAGAGGGAAGCAAGGCCGGTTTACAGTTTTTACTGGATAGGGTGATCATGATTTTATTGGCAAGATTTTTAGATTGTTCCTGAGATATTGCTCTTTATGTAAAATTGCTGGAGACTATTTACTTCAGAAAAAAAAAGACAGCAGAAAGTATTTGCCAGGGGAGGTCTGAGCTTGGAAAGGAGATGAGGGTACTCTTTGCATTTCTATGCATTTATTTGCATAAATACACAGAAACTGGGGGGGGGGGAACAACTTTCATCCTGTTTTTACTCAAGCTGCTAGTCACTTATGAAGCTGTTTTAACTGTGATAAACTTTAACCATATAGAACCAGCTTTGCGTAGACTTTTCATGTAAAGGCTATCTTCCTGTTCTGTGTTTGCACAGCACTTAGAACAAAAAATAATAAAAACAAGAGAACAGTCATGAAAAAATGTTTTCCTTGCCCAAATCAATGAAAAGAAGAGAATCATAATAATTCACGTACCTGCATCTCATGGTAAACCATTTTCTTCACAGTTCAGAAGAATTAGGTTTTGCAAAGCCTTCCCCACTACCACTATCTTATATCTCACTTTTAAAATGAGAACTTCAAGCTCAGTGGAAAGCAACAACAGAAAAGCAACCAATTCTTGTTAATGTAGCCTGGAACAGTGGGTGGGCCGCCTCTCAGGTAAGAAAAGGCAAGCTGCAAAGCAAATACCTGAGGTGACTTCTGCTTGTTTGAGTCTATTACCCTTAGGGCTGTGTTCTTTTGGCTAGGGATATCTGTTGATCTTACCTCTTAACAGTAATTATGCCAGACAGCTTTTTGGCTTTCAGTACTGCTCCATAGGTAACATAAATCATACAAATTATTACCACAATACTAAACTATAATTACCCACAGCCCCTGACATGCCAAAAAGTGTATTAATTTGATAATATAATAAATACTTTACTGCATAAAACTATAATTATTACTTCAGAATTGACACTTATACCAGCTTGATTTTTTGTTTCCAACAGGCAACTCAATTGAACATTGACCAATACCAGAAGTGTTATTTAAATTCAATGAGAATCATTAAAATGTAATTTGGTAGCATGTGGAAGGCTTTTCTTAAAGGAAAATGCCACTAGAGTTAGTTGGCTTTTTGGAGACTTTAATTCCATAAATCAATTAATTACTCAGTAGTTCGAGAGGAAAAAGTTATCTGACAAATAGCCCAGGAAATGGGAACAATATCAACAAAATATCTGAAATAATACCAACGGGGAAAATAATTCACAGATCAACCAAAAAACCACCTTTATTTATGTTGCTTCAAATGCTATTGGGAAAAATAAGTGACTGACATTACAGGAGAAAATTCTAGCTGAGTGGTGCGGTTGACACACCTGAGGGACAGGATGCCATCCAGAGGGACCTGGACAAGCTCGAGGAATGGGCCCGTGTGAATCTCCTGAGGTTCCACAAGGTCAAGTGCAGGGTCCTGCACTGGGGTCGGGGCAACCCCCGGTATCAGCACAGGCTGGGGGATGGAGGGATGGAGAGCAGCTCCATGGAGAAGGACTTGGGGCTACTGGGGGATGAAAAGCTGGACATGAGCTGGCAATGTGTGCTCACAGCCCAGAAGCCAACCGTGTCCTGGGCTGCCCCCAAAGCTGCGTGGCCAGCAGGGCGAGGGAGGGGATTCTGCCCCTCTGCCCCGCTCTGGGGAGACCCCCCTGCAGTGCTGCGTCCAGCTCTGGAGCCCTCGGCACAGGAGGGACATGGACCTGCTGGAGCGGGGCCAGAGGAGGCCCCAGCAATGCTCCGAGGGCTGGAACAGCTCTGCTGGGAGGACAGGCTGGGAGAGCTGGGGGGGCTCAGCCTGGAGAAGAGAAGGCTCCGGGGAGACCTTCCTGCAGCTGCCAGGGCTGAGAGGGGACTTGAAAGATGGGAACAGAACTTTTAGCAGGTCCTATTGCCATAGGACAAGGGGTAATTGCTTTAAACTAAAAGAGGGCAGATTTGGACTAGGTATAAGGAAGACATTTCTGATAATGAGGGTGGAGAAACCCTGGCCCAGGTTGCCCAGAGCAGTGGTAGATGCTCCATCCCCGGCAACATTCAAGGTCAGGTTGGATGAGGCTGTGAGCAACCTGATCTAGTTGAAGATGTCCTTACTCATTGCAGGGGGGTTGGACTAGATGACCTTAAAAGGTCCCTTCCAACCCAAAGATTTTATGATTCTGTGATCCTATATCTGAGGAAAGACCCGAGGTCCCAATTCTGCAACTGCAGGGGTGTGGACAACCCCTGGCACAGCTCCCAGGCTTGTTTTATTCAGTGACTGCCTAATGCAAAACACATAAACAAGCTCGGGAACAGAGGTCATAATCCAGACCTGCTCCTTCTCAGCTAGACAGCCTAACTGCTATAAGATCAAGTGTCAGAATCCCGTTTCCCATTTTCTTTACACTTTTCTTCCACATTGTCAGTATAAACTTGTGGGAAATGAGTTTTATATGTACAAATCTTCTTAAACTCAGGGAAGAAATGAGCTCACTTCTCCCTTATTATGACTGACTTTTAATTGCTGGTTCCTGTGTGGAAATCAGGCATATACACCTCCGTTGATACTTACTTACTGAGTGTTTTTGTGACAATCTCTGTTTTAGTTTGTTATTGTTATTAGTAATTTTTTATAATTTAGCTAATAATGGAAATCTTTATAAGTATTTGTTTCCAACTTTTCTTTAACAAGCTGAATGCCAATGATTTTTCATGTTCTTCCCTCATTTTTTTCCCCCATTTGTACTTTGGCTTGCAAAAGGAGGAAAAAAGTATCAAAGGAAAAGGGAATATCAAACTTACTTCAAGTTTTCATTCCTGGGTGGTATTGCTATCATTTAAGTTCGCGTATTTACACTTAGATGTTTTGAGTATGAACCAGTTGCCATAGGCATACTCTGTATTCAAAGGACAGCTATAGGCATCTTTGGAAGAGGTTGCAACTAAATCAGAGGATCCTCCTTCTGCAGGTGCTTCCACTAGGAAAAAGGGAGACTGCAATGATTAACAGTATCAGAGCAAATGAGTCTCATCCAGAGTTTCTGTTTTTTTCTTTTACCAAGGTAGAAATAAAGAGAGAGGGGAAATTGCTCAGAAGGAAGAAATTAAGAACAGAGCAGAAATTAAGGGGGAAAATATTAAAATTTTAATATTTAAAAACTGAAAACTTCTTAGTTTCTCTTCTTTGATAAAAAAAAAAAATGCATTTGTTGAAAGAACTTAAAATGTGCCGATTAAAGAGATTGTCATTTATTTTAAAATACTTGAAAAAAGAATTAACAAGAAAAAGTTTAAAGGGGTAATGATAGTTTGGTATCTACATTTACCAATGAGACAGAAAACCTTATTCCAATACCCTTATCTAATACAGACTTCTGTTGAGAAGGGATTTCTTCTCTATCTACCTACAAGAAAAGTATATTGTCAAATCTGAGCTATGTTGGGAAGATACATATTTTGAAGATTCCTCATTATGAGACTCGGGACCATGCAAAATAGTGAAAAGGTCCTGATTCTGTTACATGTAAGTATTTATTCAAATTCTGTGTAAACAGTCTTAACAAGGTGAGTCCCTGGGGTCCCCCGAAGGGTCAGTGAGAATGGCTGTTGTGCAGTTTTTTCATTAGCTGTAGTGGTTGCTCTTCCACTGATCAAACTGAACGAGGCAAATAGGTCAATGAATCGGCTTGGCAAGCACTCTTCACCTGACCTACTACATGTATTATATGAGGTTATATTGACGTGGTTCTCCTCAGTCACCTACTAAGAATGTATTAATGGCTTTGGCAGGCCTTCTTGGTGACTTTCATCCCCGTGAGACAAAGAGCGAACCAAAGAGTCTTCGCTGTGGAGAGAGGAGGAAGAGGAGCTTTCCAACAAAGCATCATTATTTTCAGTGAAACATGAGCTGAAAAATCACTATATTGATGCTCAGACCTGGGCAGAATTATTGGCCAAAGCTGAAAAAAAAAGAGAAAGAAAAAAAGAAAAAAAAATCTAAAATAAGTGAGAATTTGGTGCAGAAGATATGAAACAGTCTGTTCAAATATGTTGCCTAAATTGGGAAAAAAATTAGGACCTAAACCTGGATGTATGAAGGCTATCTTAGCTTCCTAGAGAACAGCTACTGCATACTGTCCAATGGGAGCCTAGAGGTGAATGTTAATAATTTTCCAAAGTGTAGGGTAGAAGAATGTGCCTTTTTAACTGAATTTTTTATTCCTTCTGCTCATAGGTAGTGTTGATCTCAGCAAATTGCTTGTTTGAATGCACATGCTGACAGTAAATATGATAAGTTACAGAAATTCTTAACCTATTTACCTATCTGTCTTAGATTTTTCCCATGTAAATGATTACAGCTATCATTTTGATGTATCATGTTGTTTGATGGAAATAACAGCTGACATACACAGTTGGAATTTCCTTTCCTTCTTACAGTACTTTGGGGGAAGGAGGGACGAAAATAAAAAGGTAGTTGTGATTACTTAAATCTTTCCTTTTAATAATGTGGTAGACAGTCAGCGATGATGATGTGATTCATTACTTGCCTATAACGTTAATTATACATTATTAGCTGTTTCACAGTATGATAGCTGGCAATTGGTGATATGATTCATAAAGTGCTATTGTTAAGCAAATCTGCAAATCTGTTTGATTTAGGTTAAAAGAAAGGGCGATAGGTCATAAGAAGTGAAAAAAAAAAAAGAGAGAGAGAGAATAAAGAAAAGACACCGACATAATTTGCGGTTCTATTTTTATATGAACAACAAGGTTTACAGTGAAGAGCTGTTGGATACAGTTTCGGTGAGCAAGGATTTTGCAGAGAGATTAGATCAGTTACAAATTGCTAAATCTGATGACTTAGATAAAAATTTAACCAGAGGCTTTGAAAGAGGTAGAACATGTTTCTGTGGAGAAGTGATTGCCCCGTACTTCCGAGATAGAGCTAATCACAGAAGGCCGCACTGACTGTACCCGCAGTAAAAACTGAACGGGGAAGAAATTATTAATTTGAGAGAGGAGATCGCTTTCTCATGTAGCAGACTGAAAACTACACATCACTCTTCAAATGCACCCGATAATTTGGGGAACCCTCAGAAAATAGTCCCACAAGTCTACTCTACTGTGCTGTGTTTCAATGTAGTTCTACCAGATCTGTTTTACTAGCTGAATAAATTGAATAAAGCAATTATTTCCTCCTCCACGGTCTTTGTAAGATTCCAAAACCTTTTCCCATTTCCACAAAAAAACCACCAACCTTAACCAACCACTTAAAAAACCCAAAGACAACAGATTTTGCCCAGAGATAGCAAATACTCTCAAGGTTAAACATACATTCCCGACTGGTTCATATCTGCACTTTATCTGAGCTAGGAAGGATCTTCATCTCCCTTGCTCCAACAAGCAGCAACTTGTTCAGAGTGGACCTCAGTCTTTCACTGATGTAAGTCAAATGTGAGTTATAGATCTGAACTTCTTTTTCCCAGTAAGGGTACTGCCCATACAAGCCCATCTCACAAACAGATTTCAATTTTTAGCAGTAAGTACTACCTGAGTAGAAAAGTTTTGTTTAAAAAAAATTAAGAAACTAATTTTTTTTTAAATCCAACTAATAAAATAATTCAAACAAATATTTTTTCTTTATTAATTTTAATATCTCTTTAACTAGTAGGGGAAGGACTTGAGATTGAAGTCATATCACCTTGTTCTCAAAGGGGTTTATGTCTTCTCTTCTCCCAGATAACACCTCAAAGGAATAACATAAATGCCACCTATCACACAGTTCTCTCCTCCATGTCCTCATACATTCAGCTACTCTCTGCAGCAACAAACCTTATCCCAATCCACACAGAGAAAGAAAGATAATTGCCATGTTTTCAGAACTTCAATTGCATTTAGATACCTGACCTAGAAATACTTCATGGAAACCATTAAGATCATTTGCTGCTATGTCTTATTTATTAAGGCAATGGTTTTGTGGGACAAAGATAGGCCTGGGAGCTAGGGATTCCTGAATACTGTCTCCAGCACTATCTTGACTGACTATAGCCTACATATTACAGTGATTGGGTGATTTACTTATAAAACATAGATTAGATTAACTCAAACAAGATTAAATTTGATAGAACAAGTCACTTAAACTCTCACTGTCTGTTTCCTCATCTGTAGAACAACGATATCTATATTTACCTATTACACATGGTGACTGTGAGGATTACTTAATCTCCCTAAAGAGTTGTCATGATTATCATTAATCTGGAACACACGAAACAAGTCCCGATAAGGAAACAAGCTTGTGAATCAGATGAGGTGGACTAAAGGTACCAAAGCAATTCTTCTGCTGATCTGATATTTAAGCATTCTTGATAGAGGTTTTGAGATGACTTCATCTTACATTAGACATGTAAAAATTCAACGTTTAATATAAAATAGTTGTCTAAATTCCTCCTGTAGTCCAAATGTGTGTAGACGGACATAGTACATTAAATGAGTCAGTCACCTTATGATTCTGGGATGAATCACCGTATGGATTCTCTTCATTATCTGTAGAGGGAGCCTAGATAACTAGACAAGATGCATTTTAGATTGCTAACGTTATGTGACTGAAGGCTTTAGTAACTCACTTGAAAGACTACAGCCCGATGTCATGTTCTGCCCACACTGGAGCAGGGTCAAATAATGACCAATGCCAATCTGTTCCCAAATGCTCGTCATGACCTACCCCCACCTTAAAATTTACCATCCCTTTTGAATAGTCAACAAGACCACACAATAGTTCTGGGAAAGGTAATTTGAAATTTTTGTTAATTAAGATACAAAAAAATATCACAATATCACCAAGTATCACGGCATGGTTAAGTATTTTGTACAAGCAGCCCCTGTATTTGGGGGAAGGAGGCACAGAGAGCAAGGGTTTAGGGTAAATTGTGTTTCCTAGCTGATCTGTTCTTTTGGGAAGGGGCACGACTTGTCCATAGAAGAAGTCACTGTATTTTGGAGTCTTTAGCACAACAGGTCATTAAGACCTATTTCTTCCCTCTGGTATTTCTTTGCCCCTCTACGATGGAGTGAAAGTCTTCCTATATGACTTTCCCTCCCAGATCTTCTCTTCTCTTCTCTTCTCTTCTGAAGACTTATGGCTGGCTCCTCCCTCCTCGGAGAACAACTCCATTTTGTTCCAGCATTAACCAAAAGGCAGAAGATCTTGCCTCCTTCAGGAAGAAGCAGCAGCAACTCCCACTTTGGCTCCTGCTCTAAAAGAGAGGTCCCACAGTAATTGCAGGACATAGGAAAAAAAATTGAGGTTGTGAGGCTGTGGTGGGGACAGACATGGAGTGGGGTTGTGATGAGCCTTGTTTCCCAGGTTGAGTCAGAGTTGGACACAGATTAGTGTCACTTATACTACAATTATACCAATGCCCAGTTGCTTGTGTGTAGTTTGGTATTACAAACATTATTTCACATTGCAGTATGGTCATGGTGCCACTACATCACACCGTCCCAGGTTGCCTTAAAAAGAAGAAGATATTTCTTCTTCAGAACACACTAACAAAACCTGATCAGGCAGCAGCTGTCCTGACAGCACGTTTTGGGGTGAGAAGTGAGAAATACCTTCTTAGCCCTGCAAGGGAGGGGGCTGGAAGAAAAGAGTGAAAATAAGCAGGTGGGAACAGGCTAAGACTTTACCACCCTTTAGCAAAGTTCAGCTGCAGAAAGTCTTTTAGGTTAGATCTAAAGCTTTTCTGAGTCAATAGGAAAGCTGGTATTGATGTAAATCAAAATACGTGGGTGAAGATTATTGGAAAGTTCTTCATGAAGGAAAAAAAATGCAAAAAGCCTATAAATATATTTTTATGCAGTGAGAAGCAGTTTAAAAACTACTACTTCTTCTTAAGAATGATGACAAGAAGAGCAATAAGATTGAGCAGACTTTTAGAAGTTTTAGAAGCCAAAACATGGCTGGCTTTTAATTTGTTATAATCTTAGAAGAGGGGGGAAAGTCTTTCTAATCCTAAACTATCTCTTTGTTTTTCTTCGAAAAAGGAAAACTATTTCAGATAAAATAGAAACCACCCTGAAAAGCCATCTGGAACTTGAAATTAATCCAGACTACCTGTGAGCAAGATCTGCAAAAAGGGTCTGCCTTCACTTGTGACTTGTACCAAACTAAGCATGCTGTCAGCACTTAATATATAATGTTAATAGTAATACTTCTTTTCACACACCTCTTCACTTCTTGGTGCTGGCTGGGACTGGAAAGAGCAGAGCATTTCCAAATGGAAACAGAGAGCACTAAAAATTACATTTGAAAAACAAAAACAAAACCAAACCAAGCAAACTGAGGCTGCACTGCAGTTTTCAGTCCTTCAGTCCAACTTTGAAAACTCATTAGGGTAGATAGTTCAGATAAGGTAGGAATCCAGATGTTTCTGTGTTTATCTTCAGCAATACTAAGTCCAAAATTTTACCAAAAAAATGGCTAGGCTCCTAAATCTGAATTTAAACATGTAAGAAAATGCCTTGATGGGTAAGAGCATGAACACATGCAGTTTTTCTTGACCTTAATGAGATGTTCAAGGTACTTAACACTTTTGAAAATCAGGCCACAATTCAGCAAAGCATTTCAACATGTGTTTAACATTAAACACATATTTAATCAGATTAAAGCATATACTTAAGCACATTCCTGAACCAGGATCAATTTAAACATGTGCTTATGATCTTTGCTAAATAAGCTTCTCACTTAAGTTTCTAACAAAGTGTTTGGGAGCCTGAATTTAGGTTTTGATTTTATAAAATCTTCAGTCTGTTTTGAATGAAATAAAACTTAAGTGAAAGGGAAAACACTTAATATCCTCATTTATTTTGCTAATCATATTCATCAGTGCTTGACAACAACCAGGTAACTAAAAATGTGAATCACTTAAGGAGAAGTGAAAATATGCATTGTTGAAAAATTTATTTCTTTTATATACTGTCTAATTTTGATTCTTTAGTAGTGTATTATGTCAGATATTTAGACCCAATATTGTCCAAAATTATAGATGCAAATGAAACTTCACTATGTTTTCTCTGATTATATCAATATTATTTCTATTGATAACATTGGCATAAGGAACAAAAGGATTTTTTTCCTCTCTTTCTTTAGTTTTTCTTCTTCTAGTTTTTCTTTTCCTTTAATTTATCTGTTTCTTTACTTGCAACAGAACAAGCTACGTTCTGTCCCTTTCTGTTAACACTCCTGCATGCATTTGAGTTTCCATCAACCACCCATCAATCTACCCGTTGTGCAATTACGCGCGTTAAGACAAAAGCAGTGTCGAATGCCACCATTTTGATTAGGGTAATAGTGACTCATTGGGACAGCAGCAATTCCGAGCTTGTCTATGCGCACATTTGCATGGGTGTAAGTCAGCCAAAGCAGCACACAGACACATAAATAAGATTGAACCAGAAGGGTGAATTTGCAGTTTGTTAGCGGGTAGACAAACAGTGTCAGGCTGGATGGTAACTGCCCTCGCTCCATCCGCTCTGTCATTCCTGCAAGGTAGAGGACTACAGGTCAAGCGATGGGATAGTCCTCGCCCAAATGTCCTCCCTCTTTCTCCAGTTCACACTGGATTTATACCAAGTCCTGATTTCTCCACAGTACTTAATATGTGCACGTTTTCACTCTGTGTTAAAGCTGGCAAGAATTGGAGGTATGTTATCTCTTGACGAAAATTAAGGTTTTGGATAGGATGTGCTGAGGGTTAAGTGCACTAACAGGTTCTGCTTAATCATTTGCAAGCTGTAAATTCATTTTATAGTTTATGCCGTGATAACTTGTGCGCACGTTCGTAGCCTCGGTTAAACTAGAGAAAAGCCCTATGTGGACACACTAATTTCACTTTTAGAGTGGCTTATCTCAGTTTATCATAAACTTGTTCTGAATCAGCTTATGCCGAACTGAAATAAGCTTAATTTAAAATTGAAATAAAAGGATTAGGATAAATGAAATTGGTGTAAAATCACACCTTTATTTAAGCCAATACAACTCTGTATGCAGATAAAACCCTAGGCCATGTGTGTTTATTTAAAAGTGAGTGTTAGAGAAAACAGAAAAAGACAATGAATGGGGTAAATATTTCCAACCCCCATTGAGAGGATAGTAGTAACAACAAAGAGTTAAAAATAATGCAATTTGAAAAGAACTATTTTAAAATTACCTAATCTCCATGGTTCAGAACCTCTCCCATTCAGGCGCATTAGACAGCAAGACCCTGCAGGCACTTAATAATACTTTTATATAGTAACACTTTATATCTTTACTGTGCTGTAAAAGCATTAACTAATTAATCTTCACAACAACCATCTGAGGTTGAGATGTAAGGACTAATATCCCTTTCTTAAAGATAGAGAAGATAAAATACCAGGCATGTCAAGGGCCCCTGTTCCTGAGTATTATACGCTTTGCTTTGCAAGTGAGAAGGTCTCTGACACCAAATATGATGGGATAAAGTTGGTCATGCAGAGCTGGAGCCTCCCTCTCTACCATATGACAGGCTGCTGTTGAAAATTTGGCTTCAGGAGATACATTTTGCAGATGCCAAGCCAGAAAGGCCTTTAAGCATATGCTTAACATGAAATGTAAAAAACATGGGGAAGCCAACGGTCTTCTGTGAAAAATATGTATGTAGTTCAGTGTTTTGGTGGCTCAAGTCCTGCCTTGAATGACGTTCTGGTGCAAATTAGTCACCCAACCTGGCCAACACAGTCTCTGCAATATGCAAGGTTTCATAAAACAGTGAATTTTCTTAAGCTAGTAGGTGGTATTTCTTTATTTCTCCATATAAAAAGAGAAATAATTTTCTCTTATTATAGAGAAAATTATTCTCTAATTTCTCTCAAAATGTTTCCCCGAGCTCTCTGGAAGGGCTCACATCCCTGCTCAAATTTTAACAGACAATGCTTCATAACCACAACTTCATGAGGTTTCCTTAGTTCAGCTGTAAAACTAGGTAAGTTGAATCTCTCGGCTATTATGACGGATACACCTCACTGGCATTTGGTCACCTAAATGCTAGGTCAAAACTACTTAGTTATGGTTCCTTTCTCATCTTTCAAGGCACATGGCACCTCCAAGACAATTAAGCCCAACGGAAGTCACCATCTAGGCAGCCAGCCAAGGTGCCTTTCTCTCCCCCTCGCCTATAGAGGCACTTTGGATAGCTAGTTTAGACTAAATATCCAAGTTTAAGGTAGCTAAAATTAGATCAGGCAAATGTGGGTGTGAGGCATATATCATTCGGTGTTATAGCAGGCTAAAGAAACTGCTTCTGATAAACTGATATGGTGGTTTCTGATGTTGATTCTTGTGAGGGTAAATGGTTATGTGGCTAAGTAGTTCCTAACGTCAGCTGAAGTAGGACTGACATGAAGTCTTGTTCTTCCTGGAAACAGCCACATATCTAAATTATATCATACAGCCTCCATTTAATCTTGGTATATTATTCCAGTTATTGCTCTGTGAACTTCCTCATGAGTATTTTAAAACACATTTCAGCTACCGAGTTCTCCTTTTTAATATTTCTTAAATACAACAGGAACATCTTGTCTAGCAAAGTGAAGGCTGAGGAGGAGAGCTCTGATCACGTTCTAGCATGCCAAGTTGAGATTTTGGCTAGCACTACAAGCGTTGCAACATTTATTAATTCATTACTTGGGAAATTGTCTCACCCAGTTTCTTCGGGCAGCACCTCACTCATTGCTACACGTTTGGAGAATAAGTTAAAGATGCCTCATGTTATTTCAAAGTCTTAGTCACTGTTGTTTGGGTGTGGGCACTCCTTAGCCTGGGCTTCAGAAATTGAAAATAAATGAGAAGTGGAGGTACAGAAACTATTCTCATCAAAACCAGGGAGAAATTAAGAAGCAGAAAGATGAACCCTCAAGTAATTTACAAAAAAATTTGTCTCCTTAATTCAGAGGGTATAAAAGAACTTATACTGGATACTGAAAATACTGGATATATGATATCCTGGGAGACCATGAGTAGTCACTGAAATGTAAAACAGTATAGTGCACATGGTATCCAAGGTACATCATATCATATAATCTGATATGCCTCGGTATTTTGGCATTCTTTTCAATGTAGACCTTAGGTGCAGTGGAAATAAATGCCAACAGAAAATATAAAAGTAGTGAATAAGGCAGACTAGGCCTCCAAAATGATGCAAAGAATTTTATTTTTCTGATGTTTGTCTGGCGTGTCTTCTTTTACCAAGGTCCAACAGATCTGGGATATTTTCATCCAAAAAATTACCTCTTCCTGAAGGGCTGCAAGCATTTTTAATGGTTCACAGCCTTGACTCACAAATGGTAATGTCTTAGTTTAGGACAAATATGGTGTTTTCTACCATTCTTCTCTCCTCCCCATCACTCTCTGAGGATATCCCCCAGGGACCAGACATTCATACTCCATCACAGTTTACTGCAGAGCATATTATCATAAACCAGCAGTGCCTTCATGTTCTTTTAATAAGCCAGGCCACAAACGGTGGCTCTATAAGCAGCTGAGATGTCCCTGAAACATTGCTGAGGACCATGAAAAAAGTAATGTCAACAGATACGAACAGGATCCACTGCAGCAGTTCCAAATCATACTCACCTGTAAAGTCCAAGTCCTCCCTGTCCCCACCCTGAGTTTTAGAGTCCAGAGGATTGACATCTTTTACCGTGACCACAGTTATGAGACTCAGTGTAAAAATAACCAAGGCAAACTTAATAGCCTGAGTTATACAGAATATCAGACTCTGGTTCTCAATTCTCCTTTGTCTCTTATGTTTGATGAATCTACATTTTTTCTATGCAATTTCACAATATCAATAAGAATATGGGAGTATGTTAGCAAACTGAATTGAGTACATGCAGAAACATATTCTAATAGTAAAAAGAACTTTACCCGGTAAAATTATAAAAATAATTAAATTCTCTTTCTATAGCCAAACAACAGTGTATGTAAATCGCAAAGCTAGACTTAGTCTAGGCTAGTCCATATTAAAAATAAATTTAAAAAATTACAGACATTGCTAATTTAGCATGAAGGCAAAAACACTGCCGAAAGAATACTGTAATGCAGTTTAGTTAATTCCTTTCAATTCTTTTTCATGGTTCTTAAGGAGAGGTCAGAAAAAATATTAAATTCACAAGAGATTTATTGCTTCCTTGGAAAATCAATATGCCGTGAATCAATGTTAACATGAAACTTGGACATTCTCTGTGTTTTCTTTCCTGGGAAATTTTTTGCGAGTCTGACTGTATCTGCAGGGATTTTGACCACTACTCATGAAAAACTGTATTTAGCATCATGCCAGCTAATTGTGATTAATCCATGGATTTAACTAGGTTTGAGGCTGGTGAGACCTGTGAACATTCTTAAGCAAGGTGGAGAATTGAGAGCTAAGCCTTGAATGCAAGTGAGCTTGGTCTAAACTGACTTGAAGTCACGGTCAACATTGTGCAAGTGACTCAGACTTCACCATGTTAAACACAGCCAACATTTGTAATGGAGACTGCCCCACCTGCCCAGCCTTTGCTAGTATTGCAGATAATTATATACCATCAATATTACCGCCCTCCTTTTCTGGTATCTCCCTTTTCATCTGCTCTTTCTGTCTGTTGCCATCACTAATTGAAATTTTGCTTAGATGCTATTGGAATGTAGGTTGGGTTTGTGTTGAATTCCCCAGCATTTCATACAAGGTTGGCATACTTTGTTAACCTGTTTGGATCCAAAGTCAGAAGATTTGGGCAATTTTTCCCCTTGGGTACTACTTGCCTGACTGAAGTGTACTACTAGTTTTAAGTCTGGTTTTGGTGTTGTTTGGTGTTTGGTTTTTTTTTTCCTGAAAAATCGACAATCTTTCGTCAGAGGTCTGTTCAGCACGAAGCCTCATTAGATGTTACTGAGCTCCAGACTCAGACACCTACATTTAGAGGTATAATTACGTGAACATAGACTTGACTCAGTTGCCCACGCAGGCATTTAGTGCCATTTGAGACACCATGGCATAGCCAAGACATGTTTGTAGGCCTTGTATATTTGACCCAGGGCTTATAGGAGACTCTCAGGCCCTCTCAGTCCTTTCCTGGTACCCTAGCGTATCACGAATGCCAGTAAAAGCCCATGGTTAGGCAGCTGAATCACATACTTACATTTGGTCAGTTGGATTTCTCTCATACAGACAAAAGTAAGAGTCTAAACAGCAATTGATATAAACATCTGAATGGAGACACCTAACACGGATATCTGAGCCTGGAGTCAAGATATTCTTCATCTGGGCTTGTTGCTTAAATAAAAATGTCTTGAGCCATGCAAGGGTATCCCACCTGACACCCCCACTCCAACTGATACATCTGTCAGGTGACAGCTTCCCACGGATCCATTCAAGTATCTACCGTTCACCTGACATCCACCTCGAATGCCCTAGGGCATCTCAGACAGCAGTAGATACCTGTGCTTAGGCAGCAGAATTGTGTCCCTTCTGTCTTCAAGGTCCAGCCGTCACACTGCAGCTTTCCTGTTCCTCTGCCTTACCCATCTTTTCCCCATCAGAGGCTACCAGCCTCTACAACATCAGTCCTTGTTTCTCCACCACAAGGCTGGGCAGCTTTACAGACCCTAGGTAAGACTCATGTATCCCACAGGCTTTTTGATCATTCTGCAGGTGAGCACCCTACAAATTGGCTCTGGTGGGAAGACGCTGGATCTTTGATTCGTGTTATCAAAGTTAATGCATTGCAAACCTGCAAGCCTGATGAGGTGCCTGCAATAATCTCACTGTTGTATCTTGTTATACAGAAATGAATCATGTTTAGGATCAGATTTATTTGCAGGTGGAGTGAATAAGGAGGAAGGGACAACTGTGAGGTATTTAGTTCTTCTAACTGACATCTCTTAGTCGCCCACCACAACATCAATCCCACTCATGCTCCTAATCCAGTGCAGCACCGAAGCTTTCAATTCCCTCAGACAGATGCAGGGAGCTAGGAGAAAGCTCCTTATACAACAGATGCAAAGGATCTGTCAGGGGAGCTGGAGTTGGACCTTCAACCTCTCTCTAACTGATGCCTTGGCCATCTCTTCCCCATCTGAAACTCCCCCCGCTTCCTATGTATTCTATTTTCTGATTGTGAACCATGCCAAGCTAGTTCAGGGTTAACAAACTGGTTATGAAACCGTTACTGCAATAACTGGAACTAAATAGGGACAATTTCAGTTGCAGCTAAATACAAACTAGAACGGAATTGAAAAATCCTTTGCTAAACTCTCTGGGGCAGGGTTTACCTCTGACCACTGAAGTGCAAAGTCATACAACGATTGGCCTTCCAGGTGTGTCCACATTGAAAGTAATGGTAAAAATAATAAGAAAAATTATGCTGATGTTGCTGATGACAATATAATAATAATAATAGAAGATATCATTAAATTAATTTTGAAAAGACCCACTGCCTGAAAGTACAGAGCATGACATTCAGGTATCCTTTTTCTTTTTTAATGCAATTCAACATTATTATAATTACTATTGACTTTTTAGTTATCCGTCAGCACATGGTGGGTGGAAATAACTTGGGGTGTGACTGATGGAGCTAGTTGTTCCTTTTTTTTTTTTTTTTTTTCTGCTGAATTTCTTGATGTGTATGCTTTTCCACGCAGATGGCACCTTTGGCAACAGCCTGCCTGGCAGGATTTCAGGGCACCATTAATCTATCAAAGCAATGCTAATGAAGTTGGACTCTTAACAGTTTACTCACCATCTGCTTCTAACCGTCATCTTTCTCTGTGCTGTCCCTAATGCTTCCCTCATGGAGGATGGGAACTCTGAACAGCACTGATCAATGTTCTGAGCTTGCAGGCACCCTGAGACTGGTGCAGCTACTGCCTTCCTGTAACACTTTTGCTGAAAAACAGTGTTAAAAAGTCAAAACCACAGCCATTGAAAAAATTTTGCGGAAGCCAAAGGTCATATTTAGACTTTAATTGCCTAATTTTGCCTAACCCAGTAGACACCTAGGTTTCCATCAGTTTCTACCTTTTCTCTAGACTAGTATACTTAACTAAAGTTATTAAATTCAGAATACTCATTCACAGTTTGTCATTTGCATTAAGTGGTCCTGGGTTTATTGCAAGCCTGAAGAAAGGTTTGGGGTTGTTTGCCTAAACCACTTCTCTGGTTTTTTGCAGTGATATCAGTTGGTCTAGATAAAGACAGTGACTGTCCACAAGTCTCACCTCACATTATATCCCCAGACCAGCAGAGTTACCACATACCATTCTTCCAGTAAAATCCCTTACCCTTCTGCAGCAGTCTCGTATTGCCAAGGTGCTCCACACCTATTCTCATTCCACAGTGGACTGGATTTGCAAACTAGGTGCTTTCCCTGCCTATCTGGCCCGCAGGACCTAAGCCAGAAACATTCTCAGAGCACGGAGAAACTCATCCAAGAAAATGAGATTTATAACCCTCTCCCTGACTCCTTTTTATTCAAAAATCTCATGGCTTCACCTGGAACAGGGCAGTCCCAGGTGCAAGTTTCTCTTGTTCCTGAGGGGATTTGAAACCACATCTCTATTTCTCTACCTCCCAGGAGAATACCCTAACCACCAAGAGATAATCCAGGAGATTGTGGGTCTCACAATCTTTTCCAGTGAATCTGTTCCACTTTAATTAAATATTCATTGTGCTTATGGAAGAGATAATAACTCTAGACATAGGCAGAATGGGAAAACTTGGGTTCTAATCCCGTATCTAACAGATATGCTCAGCATGATGCACTGGGATTGTGAAACTAATTTTAGGAGATGCATGCCTTACTTTGTGAGTTTGCCTAGGGAGAATATAGACTCTCTTTGAAGCTGCATACACCAGTCAGCAGCCAAAGTTAGACACTGCAGCAATGAGCACTGTAGTGTTCTAGTCTTTCTGCATCTCTAGCGGCTAATACATCACTACCTGAATTATTTCTTTTTAATTGGAAAAAGGAAACAATAACAACTCCCCAGTGTCGTAACTGTAGATACATGGTGCTTTATTAATAACGATTGCTGCATATGGGCTAAGCAACTTAGGAGTAAACCCATTAATTATAACTGCTGCAACATTTATAAGACTAGTCAATGACTGTGACGAATACAGCATGGCAATTTATGTGATTATCAATAAAATGGTGAGAAAAAAGGTAGAATTCTGAGCCTAACTTATTGTCACCATGAAAACAGAGCAAAGCAAGGGCTTGGCAATGGGTAGTGGAAACGTTTGAGGCACAGAAAAAAATGCTTATAATGAAACATAGATTAGGAAAGAAAGAGGATAAACAAACATGAGCGAAGTGATATAGATCATGAAATTGGTTGTTCCCAATTACCCCGTTTCATATTACAAGAATAATGAAACATCCTATGGAACTGGATGGCAAGACAGCCAGAGAGGATAAAAGGGAAGACATTTTTTCACAATGGATAATTGACCTGTGGAACTGATTGCCACATGATAGCTGCAAGTCCAAGAGCTTAGCAGGTTTTAAAAAGGATTAAACATGTATAGGGATAATTAGTTCATCCATTATTAAACAAGATAAGTTTTATTAGTCACTAGTTACATTAAACAAGATAAAGTAAAGACCGTGTAGGAAACTTTAATTCTTACCAGTGAGAAATTCCCAAATCTCAAGTTTCAATGGCATTTTCAAAAATAAATATTTTTCTATTCCTGTTCCATGTAAAATTTTGAATTTCAGTTCCAAAAAGTCAGTAGCCTCTGCCTTCTCTTGTCTAACATAACTAGCAAATAATGTGATTTCATCTTGACTTAAAGATGGATTAGCACTGACATGTCCTGGCTAATAATTGGTATCTGCACGGAAGTAACTCCTGTGAGATGAAACGGATATCAAGTTTTTTCTGCAGAAAAGCACACAGGAGAGCTTAGACGTCTTCTTAAAGTGTTCATGACTGAGATTAATTTAAGTTTCTAGAAGACATTCTACCCTGAGAAAATCACATCT
The DNA here is from genome assembly GCF_000687285.1 of Phaethon lepturus. Taxonomy (NCBI): domain Eukaryota; kingdom Metazoa; phylum Chordata; class Aves; order Phaethontiformes; family Phaethontidae; genus Phaethon; species Phaethon lepturus. The sequence continues at coordinate 33,647 of NW_010535331.1, forward strand.
GGTACACCTTTAGGGAGGTTGGGTGTCTTGCATTCTAGAGTGACAGTGCTCACCTGAGGACTCCACCTGTGTGCAATCAACCACCTTTCTTTCTTACTCATTTTGAAAATATTCCTTTTTCTTGGCCCAGGTTTCATCCTACGTTTGGAATTTACCAGAAGCATCTACAAGAAAGTGTTCCTCATTAGCTCTCTAGACAGTCAGTAGAGAGAGTTGCTACATACGGTTGGCAGTTTGAAGAATCATGGGATCACAGAGAAACTTAGGTTAGGAGGGACTTTTGGAGGTCATCAGCAGGGCTAACAGTGAAGTTAGATCAGGCTTTGTAATATTTACAAATTATTTTTAACATCTGAATTACTCCATGGAAGCACGGCTATCTCTCTTCTTTTATAGAAAACTCTGTGGTGACAACAGAAAGAACCCACAAGAAGCCTAAATGAACACTCAGTGTAAATGGGGTAAATGCTGGCCACGACATTAAACTTCTCAGATTTGCTCCTTCTCTCCCTCATATCATATCCTTTCCACAATCCTCACTCATCCATCAAAATCTGTCATTAGCCCCTCAACTAGCAATTCCCAGTAGTCACAGCAAAAGAAGTGTCATGTCCTGAAATGGCTACCATCTGTGATACCCTTGCTCTCTCCCCTGCTGACTCTGCAAATATATTTCAGCTTATTCCCGAAAGACATCTTTTCCCTTGTCTTTCTTGTCTCTCCCTGTCACTCAGTTGCTCGCACTTTTCCCTCCCTTTTTCTGACGTTTTCTACTGCTCATAACTGTGGCATATTCCTGAAATACACAAAACAAGTTTGGAAACAGCCTGTACCAAAGATGTTCCTTACAAGTATGGTGATATTGAGAAACCATCTTTTCTCTGGTGCTTTTCCCACCAAAGGAACATTTTTTCACAATTTATCACCTAGGCAATACCTTGCTCAGAGCTCCATGCTAAAGTGGTTGGATTGCTAGCCTGCTTAAAGCTAACACAGGTATCTCAACACTATACTTGCAACTTAAGTGTAGACATATCTTATACACGGTTCTTGATGGCAATACTGTCAACCATTAATGTAAAAAAAAAACCCCAGAATCCAGTTCCAAGAATGTGTGAGATTGACATCAAATTATTTCCTTCATTTGGCTTTTGATTATTGTGCCCTTAGGGGTATTCAGGTACAGGCACATCATCAAGCTTCATTTCATTTGTCCTGTATTAATAATTTTTTTATGGTAGTCAAGTATGTAATAGATTATTGGAGCACTGCATGTTTTTGAATGTATTTATCTTCACATCATTCCTATGAGGAAATCAAGTACACTCATTCCCATTTCACAGATTGGGAACTGAAGCACAGAAAGGAAAAACAACTTGCTGAAGGATCACATTCATGGAAGAGCAAGGACTTGAAAATGAAACCCACCCTTCGTTTCAGGGATTCATTCTTTCTGTTGTACTGAAATCTGACATCCTTCCATAATCACGTGCTTCAGGAGCTGAGTCTTTAAGGAAAAACACAAACTGCAACAAAATTTCCACTGAAAACCTAGGAATTTCCAGCATGTTATAGACTGAGACGGTCTTTCTCTTCAATCTTCTTTTTGGTCCAACACTGTACTTCCTCTTAAGAACTGAATGCCACGCATCTATTCCCAAGACATCAACAACGAAAAGTAGATCTTCCTTTTAAAAATGCCTCTGTTCCTCCAGTGCCACTTTTCACCAATCCTTAGAGTGGCAGCTCGTTTTCCCAGAGGTGTAGCTCTTCCTTCATCCTTACTGCTTTATTCCAAAGAACCACATCACCCACCTCATTCCTCACACTCACTTTCCCATTCCGGTTTTTGGTGGTGTTTTTTTTTTTTTTCCCCTGTATCTCTTTTTGTCGTGGTTGTTTTAACTCACACTGCTGCGGGTTATTCCCCCAAGCTCTGGAAAGATCAGACATACATTACATGGTATGTGAGCAAACTGGCCAGATTACAGAGCAGCAGCTCTAGGTTAAATAATGATGTTTTCCCGAAACACCTGTTAGAGCACTCCAAAACATTTCACTCGCAGCGACTTGCTGCAACACATAGAGACCTCTTAAGACACATGCTTACCTGGGAGCTTCCTGGTGCTGATGCTGTAGTTTGTCTCAATAATAACCAGCTCTGCAATGCTAAACTTTATCTCTAAATGTTACGACGATGATGTACAATACTAAAGAAAAAAAAAAAAAAGACAAAAAAAATGAATTCTGTTGTTTAGTTTTAATTTATTTTTTACTATAGATGGGTTGTGGATAGGTGGGTTAATCTGGAGATATCTTCAGGCAGTCAGTATTAGCAATTTAGCACGGCTCTGTCTGCATTTTATCTCAAGTGAGATTCTAAATTAAACATGCATTTAAAAATAACAGCATCTGAACACGGCGTCTCATTCAATTTTATCCGGCTGCAGTATTTTGTTATGTTTGCATGTTACTCTGTAAATGTTTGTGTTCCTTATCCTGATTACAGATGCAATTTTACAGCCTGTTTATTGATTTTAAAACTTTAGAATACCATTGACATCAGCCATAAGGAACCTTATTTGTCTGGCAATAGATTGCAGAAAGAATTTTAGACCTGATTAATTTGGTCTTGTGTTGCTTTTCCACTTGAACTTGTAATAGGAATTCTACATAGTCATTGTATTGTTTGTATTTGTAAAAAGTCAATGCATCACACTGGTGTATTTAAACATATGCAAGAATTTTTTTTTCTTTCTTACTCCTTTTAGTTATCTTGTATAAACAGTTTGAAATAAATAAGTGTACACATGAAAATAGATAAGTATTCACAAGGTTTTGTTTAAAGAAACACACACAACTAAATATGCACTCTATTCCTCACTGTAAATACAAATCCAAATAATATAGCATTTCTGATATTCAGTCATAACCACTGAAGTTAAGTCAATTTAAATTTTTCCTGAATAAAGAGTTCATGATCTGACCTGTGAATTAGCATAATATTTAGCACTAACAGCATTAAAAAAACCCAGACTTCTCCAAGGACACCTCTCCGGCTGGAGTCTAAGCCAAGAATAACAACTGATTTAGACTTCACAGGAATCCCATAGACTAAGGATCATCCCACTTTACAAAGAAGAAAACTAAAGCCCCATAGCTAAAAGACTCCTTAGATGACACCTATAAAATCATTGTTACTATTGAATAAACAAAAAATTCATAAATGGTTTGCAGGGGCCACAAAAACAGCAAACATCACATCATGGCCAAGAAAATTGGTCCAATGTTACATCGTCAGTGAAGGGTATTTGATATGATGCGTGACAAATAAACATGTCTCTGGAAAACTTTTATGTTGCATTAATCACATTATTCTCCAAACCACAGCTTGGACTGCAGCAATATTATAGACAGTTACAGTTGGAAACCCATGGGGGCAGGGGGTGTCTGTGAGATGCAAGATCTATAGGCTACCTAATGCTGGACAAGTTCTCCTATGGCTGAATACAGCTTTTTTCTTAGTTCAGTGTTTATCCCCTGGGAATACCATTACTGGATAAATACAATGCGTTACATCTTTTTCCAACTTTCCTTAGACAAAACTGATCGATTTTTAACAGATTCCATATTCAACCTAAACAACTTGGCCAAATGCACTTGCCCAGGGGAAAAAAAAAAGATAATATAAATAATTTCAAGAATGAACTATATTAAAAGATTGACAATATTTTCAATTAGCATTATCCAAGAAATGTTTAAAGTTTTTTATATTAAAACATAACAGCACTGATATGTCAGTCATTATGAAGAGAAATTAAACCTTTCTGAAGAAAGAGAGGAAATCAAGGGAGACTCATATTATTTCAGAACCTAAATCTGTTGTAGGATTTACTCTAAAACTTAGAAATAACTTTCTCCTTATATCTGAGAACAATCACCATTTCTACAATGTCATTCCAGAATTTAGTCTAAAAGAGATTGCTATTTCTAAGGAAAATGAAGATTTCCTTTATTACTCTGTAAATTGAGTGTGTTTTCTTTGATTATAGCCAAGAGATAGGATTCCATCTTAACTGGGTCTTAGAAAACTGAAAATCACCATGTTGAGCCGCAATCCAAGCTGTCTTTTTCAAAGATGAGGTAACGCATGGTTTGGTCATTTTAAGACATGTTTTGAAAATCATCTTATCTGATGAAACCCATACCCAGTGAGCCTTCCATAAAGTCCAGTTGCACAGCAGAGAGGTTGAAGTGATCAGCTCTGTACAAAGAAGAGATGTAAGAATGAGGATGTCTTCAGTTTTCCAGCACCTAGGTGTGCAACTTGATCTAGTGGCAAATACTTCACCATATGTTGATTTTCTAGCAGTTACTTTCTTAAAGGGCACAGGGGCACAATGTGAAATTTCAGGGATAGCTGGAAGCCAGTATTCTCGTTTTATCAACAGTTTCTATTTCCAGAAGAATTAATGTATCGTCTTCACCTTAGGCAAACAAGACCCATTTGAGTCATCTCAGAAAATCATCAGGCCATAAACAAGAAGGGTATATGAGGTACCACCAAGAAAAACAGGAGAACTGACTTCAGAGGAAAAAGAGAAAGTACCACAGAGAGTGATGGGAAAGAATAAAACGATAAACAGTGTGCGAAGAATAATATCCCAGTGCTGAAAACTAAAACTAAGCTAAAGACACCTCTGGAAACATTCAAGGTCAGGTTGGATGGGGCTCTGAGCAACCTGATGTAGTTGAAGATGCCCCTGATTATTGCAACCGTTTGGACTAGATTACCTTTAAAGGTCCCTTCCAACCCAAACTGTTCTATGGTTCTGTGATCCCATAAAGCACTTGGCAGAGTAGAGTAGTAAGCAGAGGAATTCCCCATAATTTAGGGTATCTCTAGACACCTAGAGAAAGATGGACACCAGCAGAAAGATGGAAAATTTGGGTTAAGGTCACCCAAGGTCAAAACCCATGGTCAAAACCCATAGTCAAAACAGGTCAAGGTCAAAAGGGATCCAATGGCTGTGGAGCCTCCTTATTTGGAGATAATCAAAACCTGACTGGACACGGCCCTCAGCAGTCTCCTCTAGTTGATCCTGCTCTGAGCGTGAGGTTGGATGCAATGATTTCCAGAGGCCCTTTCTAACCTCAGCCACTCTGTGATTCTCTGATTGACCTGATACCCAGAGATGCGCTACTTTTGGTTTGTAGAGACCAATCTCTCCACACTGAAGACCTGCATTCCCTTTGGACTGGGTTGTCCATCTGCCTTTAATTGTATGGCCAGGAGGCGTGCATTTCCTTTAAAAGTCCAGTGGTTCTGGCAGCAAAATTTGGGTAGATGTACATTTTAAATGCATAAAGGCTCTGGAATTTGGTCAAGATATTCTACAGGCAAGCTTGGCTTCATTCTGCTCTGTGGATTTAAAACGGTATAAGTGACACCGGTAGATAAGTATCAGGCCTGGCATGTGTTCAAATAGTCTGATAGCTATAATGAGAACACAGTATAAACCAAACTCCTCCTGGTATAACTCCATTGGAACCAATGAGATACATAATATAGACACAATCCTGTGGGGAGGAGTCTCAAAACCTTCATGTAACTTAACGTTCCTGACATCAGGAATGAAAAGAAATGGGTCCATTTTACCAGAGCTTCATACACACAGCTCCCTCATCACAGTCGCAGGGGACCTTTCTTTGAAGATGGGCTAGGACACCACCACCCGTAATGCTCACGTTCTGTAATCGTGGTTCAGTTTCAAATGAGACACAAAATAATGTCGCTGTCATGTTGTGGTATTCAAACACCAGATCATTTCAAAAAGGAGATACTGCTACATTCCACATGATGGCAGGAGATCTGTTTTTCTTCTTGCAAAACCAGAGCTTACAGTTTAAGATTGTCCTATTAAATATAGCAAGATAAGCAATCTCCCATATTCTCCAAGCTGTTTTATAATAATGTGTTCTCAAGACATACTCAAAAGGGACAATTCTTCTTTCTGTATTAAAAAAACCAGACATGATGAAGTAGTTTTGCAAAGTTTACCTAAATGATAAAATAAGTACCTTGTAAAATAATACATAAAAGTAAACTGATATTTCAGGGCAAATGTACAATGCTTACTTTGTTTTTGTTGTACATAATTAAGTTAACTTACTATAGATTTTTTTAAAATGCAGATTTTGGGTTTTATGCCTTCTTTTTTTTAGTAGAAAAGAACTTTCAGGCACAGTGTAATTTGACTGATTTTAGATTTTTTTAATACAAGACTTTTCTGCTTATGTTTTTCAACTTAAGAAATACTTAAGAAATATTAGGACTGTTTTTTCCTGGAGGCTGGGGGGCTTCAGCATGTTTTTTTCTGCAGTGTTTTTGGAGCACTTTAATTGCAAAACCAAACATGGGATTCGATACAAATATATAACAAAGAAGTTCTGTGTCCAAGTGTTTAGTAGGCAGTGAAATACAAAGAAATATTTTTTAAAATATGAATTTAAAATGTTTATCTTTCTCTGTCTTGCATTTAATTATGTTATTATATCTTTTTATTCTCTACCAGCCATCTGTTATTTGCACATATGAAAAATAAGGACAAAATTAAAACTAAAATTCTATACTTAACAACACGTTTCATTGTTTACTCATATATTGAAACAAACAAAGCAGGAGAAAATATCACATGATTTCTTGTTTTTGTCTTGTATGTAGCTCATCTTGAAGCAATATACATGAATCATTAAATAATTATGCAAGAGTATGTTCTGCTAAAAAAGTGCACTGAGTTCATCCTGTGTTTTTCTCTACCAGGGAGTGCCCAATTCCTTTGGCAAGTTCCTCTTTATTAATTTGATTTTAGGGCCAGAAAACAATCATAATATGATACCCTGATATCACTTCAGGCTTCCATTACCTGGATTGCACTGTTTCCAAGGCTGTAAATGACACAACAAAATTAGATGATGGGCAGCCATTGGCAGAAGTTATTTAGACAGTAAAGACACTAAAGAGACAGGTTAAATACATGAATTCTGTCATCTCCATGTATGAAATTAATTTTTATGAACTTTTTTCCCCGTCTGCCTCAAAAGTCAACCCCATATGTGGTTGAGTTGAAGCGTTGGGTGCAGTCTGCAGGACAGAGATGCTGGTGGCTCCCCAGCTCCTTCTGACTCAATGTGGGAGAGCAGCGAGCCTGCAGCAAGTGTGCAGGTAAAACATGCAGAATTAATGTCAGCAGCAGTTTGGGCAGGGGTCACCCGTCCACCCGCCATAGAAAGCCAGGGGACAGACCCCAGCCTGGAAACCATGCTTGGCTGCATGTTGGTCAGGAGCTGCACGGTGATCACTCCTTCCCTATAGTAGCCCCAGTTTCTAGGCTATGGATTAATACATAATTAAATAATTAATACAGTTCTTGGGAAAACATGGAGCCAACATGCTTCAAATTTAACTTTAATGGCTCCAAATCTATCCTTTAAAAATAAACAAAAGAGGAGATACTCCCCTTTGGTTTTACAATGCAGCCAGCAGAGAGTGAAGCACACTGCTAAAAGTATAGGTCCATCAAAGGCTGGCATCTCCTTGCCTAATAAACCTTTCTCTTTGCCTATTTGACTCATACTTGATCATTTTAACTGCATTTTAGTACTGTTAGCTCTGCGGAGACAACTCAGCTTTTGGCTCAGAGACCAGGAACGGAACTGCAGGATAATTTTCAATTATAATATCTCTTCTATTGATGATGAATGATACCCAGGAAAGAAAACAAAAACCTGAGCATGATAACCTAGTTTTAACTTGTAACCTAAACAGATGTGATCTGTGGACTTTGAGACCTAATAGCAATGGAATGCCATATTATTATTTTCCAATACTTTCTGAAGAGGAATTTCCCTGAATGGCTGCTGACGACAATTTGAAAAAACATTTTTGCACTGATCGGTGCTCAAAATGCAGTATCAGCTAGCCAAGCAACATTCGCTTTGTAACTCTTCCTTGTTTGGTGCTCCTTAGCTTGCTTTCGGCACGTCTTTAATTCGGACAAAAACCAGAGTGATTAGTTTCATTTTAGTTTCTAGTCTGTTTTATGTCCCAGCATTCGTGAGCTACTACAAAATTTCTGTGACTAACTTCCAAACACTTGAGCGGAGTATTTAATTATGAGCTTCATTTATCATCTCATCTCCTTTTTTATATATGTTAACTAGATTTTGCGTTTGAAAAATCAAACCAAAAAACTCCTTGGCAAACCCCTGAATTTTTGAGTGCACCCAGCTATGTGCCTTTAACAAAACTGAGGGTGAATTTTGGAGAAACTGAAGCTGCTGTTTCTTTTTTCAGTACGAATGTGATCTTGAAAATCCACAAATCAAAATGCTTATCTTGTGTTGGTGCCAGCACATAACGCATGACTCCTCGGTAGATGAATGTCTACCCGTAGAATGCATTATTAGTCTATTTAGCTTCGTGTGCTGTGCTGACCTACTTTAACTTATTCTTAATAATGCACAGCACTGGAGCAATATTGACTCATATACTCATTTCACAGGCACTACAAGACATTAATAATGCATTGCATTTTTTCCACCGAAGTGAAGATATCGTTAAATCAAATGGATCCTAATGTGAACATCAACATATGAAAAAGATCGGCCTTTGTACAAGCAAAATGACGTTTTATAAGGAAGATATTTCATTCTGCTTCCCCTGACAAAAGTTCCTTAAATATGCCATTGCTATTTTTATGGTGGGCAAGGTGGGGTTTCTGGTTTTGTTAGGTTTTAGTATAACATTTAACAGTAGTTTTTCTTACCTGTATAAAAAAAAAAAAAAAAAAAAAAAAGATTGCCAAGCATGTTTTTAAGAGCATTGATAAATCCTCCCAGAAAGGAAACCTTACAAAAATCCCTTTAAAAGAAGTATTGTTAAAAAGGAACTATATCACGAATGGGAGTAGATTCTAAGACAATAAAAGCAATAATCAGCATAATTCATGTTAAAATTAATAAATTAATCCAAGGAGTTTGATACCTCCTGAGTTTAATGAGACTGAATTCCCAATGAGGAAAACTAAAAAAAGAGACCAATGAATATTATTGTAAAAATTTAGTTGTTATTTTTGGCCAACTGCAGGACAAATACTTTTCTATAGTCAAATCTTGCACGTGAACTTGAACATTTTGGTAAATAATTTTAAAAAATTCCCTGCCCCCTGCGATATTGCTTTTCACTATTATTATTTCCTCGGATGAACTGATTTCAGTTGATGACTGGACACAATGCAGTGCTGAAATCCAAGTAATCAGATTTTCTCCTTTCCTTCTGTGTCAGGGTAACTTGGAACTGAAAAGCAACAGCAATATAAGCCATCAGTCCCTGACATACAAAGCCAAATTCAGACATTTAACATATAGTATTTAACTTAGGATTTTTTTCATTTCAAAGCAGGCTGTGTTGTTTTCAAGAAATACACTGCAAATGTCATTAGCTGCTCTACTTGCACTATGAAACTCAGACTTAAGAAACTATATTAGCATCCCTAGCTCCAATCCTTTTACTATTTTTACAATTGTGAAGCATGATTAACTCAGGTGAAACAGCAGAATTACAGTATTTTGAAATAAGAGTGCATGGGATAAGAATCAACTTGGATAATCTAAATTAATATTGATGTATTTTAAAATATTGACTGCTTTATATAATTCATTTAAGGGTATGACAGTTCTGCTGTACTGAAATAATTAACAAGCTCTGTTAATTGTTAATAATTTAGCCTTTTTTTTAAAATGAAATCTCCAAATTTTCAGCTTTAAGCCTTCGATAATACTTCAATTTGCTGTGGAGTTTCAAGAAAATTAGTTAATTAGTATTTCAGAGATCTGATCAGTTGGATATTGGCCTTCAAAAATGTTTATATAATGTAATATCATGAGTTTTATATCTCCATCAGTTTTAAAAGCCACCAACAGCAGAAAATAATTTTTTTTATAATACCAGAATTAGTTGTTCTTCCTGGAATATAGGAATATCTTGTTAATACGCAACAAGGAAACAATGTTTCTATGATTATGTGAATATGAAACTTCTCAGACAAAGGAAAAAGACTTTGACAATTTTCTCCAACACAGTACAGAGAAATGTTTTGGAAAGATTTAAAAGGTTGTTTTTTTTTTTAAACCTCTCTTTTGGTATTTTTCTGTACTGATCTTTACGGGCATAGGAAATATATTTATATTTTTTCAGGTATTTCCAAAGGATAGGACAGGGTCTTTATCCGTTATCTGTTTTTTTTACGAGACTGTGCCTCCGATTACAATGCCCAGTCACTGAAGCAACGACACAAATACATCGAGAAGCCTGTGCTTGCACATCCTTGCCTAATGCTGTGGTGACTTGTATAACTGGAAAGGAAAACACTTGGGTTTTACCCATATGGTTGTACTGAGGGCAAAGTCAATGAAACAACCAGGGTCTGTGAGAGAAGTCCAGAAGTCCTTTCACTCACGAGACATGGCATTGCTCCCTTGTGGATCTGAGTAGAAAAACCTGGGAAACGCAAGTTCCTAGGCACTAACTTGACTGCTAGTGAAGCATGGCCTGTGACTGGGCAGTGGCAACCCACAAATTCACTTTACTCACTCACGACTTTTTTCCCAGGTACTACAGGATAGGGTAAATTTGTGGAAAATGTGTGTGGTCTCTGTTTCTCACTCCTATGCAGTAAATAGCAGATTTAACACAGAAGTCCAGAAATGAAAGGCTAAAGGCTACCAGCAGTATATATTTCCAGCCTGCCACAAAGTCCTGTACTGCGCTGACACATCCACTAAGTAGACAACGCTCAGCAGTCTTCTCGAGATTGGATGTCATTCTTCCAGTGCCCCATCTCCCGCCCCGAACAGTGGACCCAAAGACAACAAAAGTGTGTGAGGTCCTTGGGACTCTGGTAAGGGCTGTCGTGGGGGTCTTACACCTGGGTGGGGTATGGGGATGGTCCCGATGGGAACAGGAGAGGCTGTTACAGGGCAGAAGAGTTGGATTATATGAGGACTTTGGGCATCTTCTAGCCTCCCAGGAATACTATTCCTGGCTCCACATTAACTGTGAGGTGTAACAATATGTCCTGTAGGATGCTTTTACCTGTACATGCTCACAGGAGTGTGTACATATAGAAAGCCCCTCTCCCAAATGTCACGAGAAAAATATCAGGAGATTATTTTTTTGTGGTTTATTCCACAATAAAAGTCTTCAGTTTCTCTCTCTTTCCTAAAAAGCTATTGAAAGGCTTGTGCTTAGTGAATCTATTCTGGTTTTAGAAAACTACATGACTGTGATTCCGAGCAGGGGCTCAAACAAGCTTTTCCCGAGTTTATTGTTGTGAATAGCACACGATCAACACTGTCTTTGCCCTACCCCATCCTCCCTTAGACTAATAACTCCTTAGACAAAAATAAATTCCCAGAAAAAAAAAGCACTTGCTTTTGAGTTGTCACTTTTTACGCAAACGTCCCATTGAAAACATCCCTAAGCAGCTCCCCCTATAGATGCGAGCGCTATCAGTGCATGTAGGCAGTTTATTTCATTGTACCATTATTGACACTGACAAAGAATTTCTTATCTCTAGCTTTCAAAGATCAGCCAGACATCAACAGGATTTCTCTTCAACGAGACACGCTAGCACATGATGAAATTAGGTTGCAGCGTTGGGAGTTCATTAAAGGTGCTGTTCTAAGAAAGATATGTAGCCAGGGTTTTGCCAGCTGATAAATGACCCTGGATTTTTTAGTTATTGTATATTACATCTGGAATTGCTGCATAAATTGTGAGGATCCATTTTCATAAGATGTAAACATGTGCACTCTTGTTCTCTATTTCTAGCAGCTGATATTTCCAGGTCACACTATATTATAGGATCTCACAGTCTCAATATTCTTTGACATTGATATAATCTTTACCTCTCTCATCATCATGATCTGCAGTAGTAAATACATGATATGCTGACCCTGGGTTTTCACAAACCAGAGGAAATGGCACTGGGGAAGAAGAATTTTAAGTAAAAGCTACAGGATCAGGCCCATTCTGGTTCATATGCCTGTAAATTGGTGTATTAGGGATGGATTTAACTGGATATGGGGAGAACTATATGGTTATTCCTATAGCACATGCAGTGCCTTATTCCCCTCTCTGCAACAATCTGAACTTGAATTTTCATAGTCTTCTAAAAGAAACCAAAACACTGATACTGAAATAAGCATCCATACTTTCATTGCTCTAATATAAAGACTGTAAGTTCTACCTACAACTCAATCTCATAATGATCGAGAAAATCCTCCAGTTTAATAACTAAATTCATTTTTCCTTTCTTGAATTAAATGCACAGTTATTAAAGCTAGAAGGATCACTGGCAGTTTCTCACAGCTTGCACTGTAATCTGAAAATGGCATTCTCATCACACGATTAATTAATGTTCTCGATGCAAAGAGATATGGGATAGATTTACATTCCACATGTTATCGAATAACTCTCACATGTAATACTGCTTTGGCATGCTTTATGTTCCTGGAGTTAAAGTGCACACCAATAGCTCAATGCATTGATAACCTGAGTGTCAGTACAGCTATAAAATCTGATTCTCCTTGAATTTTGCACAGTTTTCACTACACTGGTCTCCTGGAAACGGGTCCTTGTTGATGCTATGAAAGTGGCACACAGATCAGAGAAGATGAATGATATAATCTCATAAAAAAGAGATTTTTCCTTTTTTTTCCTTTTTTTAGTTTGTGTTTGGGTTTGTGGTTTTGTTTTTTTTTTTTTTGCTAGCCTCCTTTCATCTTGCTCAAGAAGTGCCTTGAGAAGTTTTAAAAATGTTTGGACCTCTGAATACAAACACTTTGCTTTCATTTTTCCACTACTTGGAGTTTGTCCCCTCTTGGGTGAACCAACCACTTCCAAACTCAAGTCTTTATTGGGCTTAATGTGACATCACTGGTCTTAAGTTATAATATTAACTACTAGAATAGAATATTTTTAATAGACTAGACTAGACTACGCTAGTTCAGTTAGAAGGGACCTACAATGAACATCTAGTCCAACTGCTGTTATCGTCCTCTGTTTTAGCTCAAAGGGTTAGAAATACTGCAATGTCTATTGCACAGCCCCTCAGAGTGGTGTTTTTTCATTAAGATATGTTTTGAATGCTTAGCAGAACATTATATAAGCATGTGAAGGCATTTGGGGGTGCAAGGTTTGTTGCACTTGTGTTGAAGCATTACGCAGGACAGAGGGTCAAATGGGGTTTTGATGTTTGCTTAGTCTCAGTAACAGCAGTTTTAATTTCCAGGTTTAAAGTTAATTATTTCCTTTTCTGTCTGTCCTTATTTCCTTCTGTCCATCCAAACTGGACAGTATTTCACTATTAATCAAGCTCACAAGTAGGCTTCGTGATTTCTCTGGAGAAAGAATGAAGACATTAATGTGCATCTAGCTCTAGTTACGTGACAATATTATAACAGCAGAATCTCCCTTCACATTTTTGGAGCTAAGTGCAGTAAAACTGGTGTGTCATCAGACTCAGTTCTACACTTAACCAGCCTGCTCTCCTGGTAAGATATGATCTGATATAATTTGAAAAGAGATAACATCAACTGGGAGGAAAGTTTGTGTCAATAAGCTTGGGAGGGTTCTTTGTTTGCTTAGTAGCACATCATTTCACTTGTTATTTGATTAGTAAAATACATAGGCTATAGCATAAACTGGGTTTTTGTAAGAAAAAAAAAAAACTAGTATTTTCCAAGTAGTGAACCTTACAGTGGTAAGTTTATACTGGTATCTACCTTTTACCAGAGACACTGAGGTATAGAAAACTAGAATATGATTCATTTTGGCAGATTTTAGGCATACATATGCATTTTTGACATCTGTAACTGAACTCTTCTTCTCCAGCTCTCCTCACAGTTAAGGGAGAAAAGCAGGCACTTCTAGGCATGATTCATCTGACCTAATTGAGAAGAATACCTGAGAATGTGATGAATAGTGCTCTGGGCTTCACAGGATATTTCAGCCAGATTTCCCCCGACTTTAAAGAGAAACTCGAATGGCTTGCACAGACATAGATGCCTTTATTGTCAACATCTATACCTGGTCAGATGCATCTTAGCCATTTTGAGTGACAATTCAGGAAGTCCACGATGGAACAGCCTTTCCCCTGGGTCAGTATCCTGACCACCTTTCAGAAACCTGAAGAGCAGGCTTTGTCAAACGTCCTTCCATACCTCCCAACCTTTATCCAGAGCTAGGATAAAGCTCCTGTGGCCCTCAGCAGGGGTGCTAAACAATAAATGCATGCTAGCCTGCAAACTTGCATTGTTTAGTGCAATTAAATTATTGCACTAAATTATTAATTACCCTTAACCAATAAGGGTGTTCTACCATTTAGTTCAACGTTTAAAAGACGAAGAGAGCCCATTACCAGTGTCCTTGTGCTAAAAGTTGGGGGCAAAAAGAGTGTAAAAACAACTCCAGATCATCTCAGATCCTTGCTCTAAGTGTGTTTAATCTCTGTTGGAATCAACCTGTCTCATTGATACGCGTTTAGTCCCTGGTAGGCATGAAGTAACAGACAAGCATGTCCAAGCTGTGGCTCTTGACACAGAAGTGACTCGTCTATGACAGCTGCCACCTTGTGCCAGGACAGTGCCGCAGTTGAAGGACAATGTGCACATAGGACAAGAGTTCCCAAGCTAACCCAAAATCTTAAATATGGAAGGAAGTTAGGCAGGGCTGCTAATGCAGGATCACCCTGTTGACATCCACTGGGCATCAGCATGAATTGGAGAAGAGCTGTGGTTCTCTTGGCCGTGAAACATGGCAGGAGTTCTATCCATCGCCGCCACCCCGTGCTCCCTACCTCTCTCTCCTGTATGAAGATTTTGGAATATGACCCACAGAATCAGGGAGGTAGGATGGGAACAACAGTATCCAAAGAACATGGATAATTGCTTACAATTAATACTGACAATTGCACAATCACATGTGAAAGACTTATATTACACAATCTCTTACATAACACCTAATCTTAACCTAATTCTGCTCCACTGCGTATGCCTTATACTAAACTACTGTTGTCATTTAGGAGGAATATCCCCCATTTAAGTAAAATTAACATTGGATGTTACGGCTCTTGAATTATTCAGGAATCTGATGAAAAAGCAACATTTCTGGTTTTACTGAGGTTTATTTTATTTAAGACATTTTTGCCATACTATCATTTGCTATCTTAACTCCTGGGTTACTGATGCAGATTATTAAATTGTGCCTGAAGGAATTTCTAATGGTTCTAAAAGGAGGCAAAAAATGAGCTCCTTAACAGAAAATGACAGTACATTTCCCCTGCCCTAGTCTTTGATTTTCTTTTTCAGCA